>NC_000080.6:55912444-56212444 GCF_000001635.26 Mus musculus | reverse complement strand
CACTTTGCTCCTTCTTAGAATTGGAAACAATCACCCATGGAAGGAGTTACAGAGATAAAGTTTGGAGCTGAGACAAAAGGATGGTCCATCTAGAGACTGCCATATCCAGGGATCCATCCCATAATTAGCCTCCAAACGATGACACCATTGCATACACTAGCAAGCCTTTGTTGCAAGGACCGTGATATAGCTGTCCCTTGTGAGACTAGGCCGGGGCCTAGCAAACACTCAAGTGGATGCTCACAGTCAGCTATTGGATGGATCACAGGGCCCCCAATGGAGGAGCTAGAGAAAGTATCCAAGGAGCTAAAGAGATTTGCAACCCTATAGGTGGAACAACATTATGAACTAACCAGTACCCCGGAGCTCTTGACTCTAGCTGCATATGTATCAAAAGATGACCTAGTCGGCCATCACTGGAAAGAGAGGCCCATTGGTCAGGCAAACTTTATATGCCCCAGTACAGGGGAACGCCAGGGCCAAAAAATGGGAATGGGTGGGTAGGGGAGTGGAGGGGGAGAGTGTGGGGGACTTTTGGGATAGCATTGGAAATGTAATTGAAGAAAATACGTAATAAAAAAAAGAAAAAAATAGTTAAAGAAAATGGAAAAAAATCAATAAAAGAATTAATGAATGCAAAAAGAAAAGAAAAGAAAAGAAAAGAAAAGAAAGGAAAAGAAAAGAAAAGAAAAGAAAGGGAATGAAAGGAATGAAAAAAGAGAGAGAGAAAAACCAAAGAAACCAAGAGATCGTACCAGGTGCAAAAGTGTCTAAGCCTTAGAAAAGGACACATTTGTTTCCGTGCAGTCACTGTGGACTTCCTGGGGTCCTCGGCATCCTCAACCACAGCCTCCAACCATCTACACTCTTGGTCTTTATCCCAGCTTAGCTCATAGGATGTCAGTGTGGTGATTGTGTCATTTTCACCCAGACCAGAATATGTCCTTAAGTAATGTGACGTCAATCTGAAGCAGAGGTGCATAGGTTTAAAATGCCTGTGAGGTCCCTGAGCCCACATCTCCTTCCTCCCCTTCCAAGGGCAGTGTCTCCTCTGCCCTCCTCCATCCTGAGCAGCCTTCCTGGGAAGATGCCACCAATCCTGATTCTCCTGACCCTTCTTCTGCCTCTCAGAGCTGGAGCAGGTGAGTGAACACCCCTGTGCCAGTGATGCCGTCCCATGACACCTCTGGTGACTTTCTGCCCAGCAGTAGTCAGGAATTGTCCTGGCACTGGACCCAGGATGTTTCTGAACCTCAGGTACCAAACCCAGACTTGGAAATTTGACACTGGCAAGATTCTCAACAAGGTCTGAGTAAGGGATGTGTTTTTAGAAAGTTAGTCGGCAAGAGCATCTTCCAGTTTTGTTTTGTTTTGTTTTGTTTTTGTTTTGTCTTGTTTTTTTCACCTTCTGGAGACTGGATCATCCTTAGAAAGAGTGTGGCAGAGAATAAAGATAGCTTCGGGGACAAGCCTACAATGTGGTGATTTCACCAGCTCAAGAAAATTAGCACGTTTATTTATTTAGTTAGTTCTATTTTCAATTCATTTTTTACACTCCATATTCCATTCCTTGCTCCCTCCCCATCCTCCCTCTGATGTGCCACATCACACAACTTCTTCCCACCCCACCCCATCTCCATGTGGATGCCCCCACCCTCCTTCCCACCTGACCTCTAAACTCCCTGGGGCCTCCAGTCTCTTGAGGGTTAGGTGCTTCATCTCTGAGTGAACACAGACCTGGAAGTCCTCTACTGTATGTGTGTTGGGGGCCTCATATCAGCTGATGTATGCTGTCTCTTTGGTGGTTCAGTGTCTGAAAGATCTTGGGGATTCAGATTAATTAAGAGTGCTGGTCCTCCTATAGAATCACCCTTCTCCTCAGCTTCTTTCAGCCTTCCATAATTAAGTCCACCCTCAGCCCTCCTATTTATGCAGTACATGGGTTAATCACTTAGCTCTTGGGAATACAGCCATAGTATCTATGATAGCACAGAATGCTCTGTAACATATGAATTCTAAATTCTTTTACCATTTACCGAGTAGTGGGATAACTAGATTATATAATGGTTTGTTTTATCAAAAGCCTTTTATTCAGTTTCCCACAATAACAATACTGATTTGAATTTCCACCAACAGTGTACAAAGGTTTTCTCCATACTTTTGTAATGTTCCTTGGATATTGGACAGGGGATGTTTGAGTTTGTGATTATGGTTGAAGTTTGAACTGAGGTTATGGAGAGTATAGTGAATTTGTCACCTGGTATGGGAACATCTGATGTTGATATTTCTCAAAAAAGAAATTTGGAATGCCAACCAATGTCAGAACAAACACAGTAGCCCCTGTGACTTTCTTCTATTTCTAGGGGATAGTTAGGGTAAACAGTGTGTCCATACCTCAGAGAGTTTTCTGAAGAAAAAGAATATTGTGCTTTATATAACCTTGAACATGGTAGTCTATGAGGCAAGGATCTCTGCTGACCTGTAACCTCTTAACCCAATTATTAAAGAAGCTGAAAGTATGACAATGAGCCTCAAAGACTTCATTCAAGTGCTTAGCTGCCTTGAGTCCCCAGGTTTCTGATTTCAGTTCTTCTGGCATTAATCAGCAGAAGCAATTTAGCAAACTTCTCACAGTTCGACCTAGTGTGACCACTGTCCATTTCCCCAACACTAGGCAGTCATAGTCAGTATTTCTTCAGGAAACTAGGAGAGCCCACCCTTCAGTTAAGAAGTATTAAAGGAATTCATTAAATATATATGATACATCTCCTATGATGTGCCTGAAGATAGCTCAGTTGTTAAAGAGCACTGGCTGCTCTTCCAGAAATCCTAGGTTCAAATTTCCATACCCACATGACAACTCACAACAATTTATAACTATAAACCTATGGGATCTGATGCCTTCTTTTGGTGTGAAAACATACATGCAAACAAAACACTCATACACGTAAAATTAATAAATCTTAATATTAATCATTCTAAGTCCATTCATTTACCTTCAAGTTTTTAAACTTTATTTTTTCTTTAGAGGCAATATTTACACACACACACACACACACACACACACACACACACACACACCCCTGTGTGTTTTATTATCCATTAATATGTTGATGGACAGCTATTTTGATTCCAGTTAGTTGCTGTAGTGAATAAAGTTAATACAAGAGTACAGATACCTTTATGGAAGGGTACTGAGATCTCTGTGTATATGCCTAGGAATAAAATAGCTGGCACCTATGGCATTTCAAGTTTTGATATTTTGACAAACTGACTCCAAACTGACGTCCACAGTGGCCCTGTTGGCATGTGCTTCCACCACCAGTAAATCACTGTTTCTCTCTCTCGACATCCTCTCAAACATTTCATCTCAGACTTGCTGATAGTTTTTCTGACTGGGGTTAGATGGCATCTCAACTTAATACTATTTGAATTTAACTAATTTCTAGAGATATTCGGTACTTTTTAAGAATAATCATTTCTCTCTCTTTCTCTCCCTCTTTTTTCTTCTCGAAATAGAAATTTCAAAATTTCTATTTCACTCACTTGTTCCCTTGTGGGTTGGCAGTTTTATTTCTTTGATATCTAATTTCTGAAATTCTTCGTAAGTTTTTGATAATAGCCTGTGATAGTTAATCTTGGTTGTCAGCTTGACTGCATTAGGAAGTAACCAAACCTAAGCATCCGGCACCCCTGTGAGGGGTTTTCTTGATTAGATTATTTGAGGTAGAAAATGGACCCTAAATCTGGGCCACACTTCCTAGCTGCAGCCCACATGAGAACATGGAGAAAGGAAGGTTTGATTTTGCCTACTTGTCCCATGCTTGCTGGCTACATCTGTCCTGCTGCTAAGGTTTCCTTCCTTGGTGGGAGAACCTAGTTCTTCAGGACTCCATCACAGATGAGAGCAGCAGATCTCTAGGAATCCTCGGGAGCTCCTGTACCAGACTGGGGCAGCCGAGACATCCTGTCCTGTGGACAGAACACCTGGCTCCTTGGCTTCCTGTCAGGAGTCAGCCCTGATTGTTTCTTTTGCTACACAGCATCGTTATTTTCATGTTGTCCCACCTGTCGATACTGAGTTAGTTCTTCTGCCTTTGGTGTTCTGTTTTAAAAATACTTGCCTTTTTCAATATCTTGAAAGGTTTTCTGCTTAAAGTTTGTGCATCCAGTTTTAAACTAAGGCCTGTAATCCATTTTGATGGTTTTTGTTTGTTTGTTTGTTTGTTTTTTATCGTTTTTGGTGTGTTAGTGTAAATTTAAAAGTGGCATTTTTTTTAAAAAAAAAAAAACCCAGATAGCTCCCAAATAATTGAGAGACTATTAGATTTATTTAACAACCACTAAGGCACAACAACTGAACAATATTAACCTAGTCTAGTCTTCTGACCTAATCTGGCTACTTGTATTTTAGTACTGATCTGGCTCCCTGAGCTCCAGATGTTCTGTCTCCCGGACTCTCTCATCCTGGAGAATCCCTACTCTCCCCTCCCCTCCCCTCCCCTCCACTCCCCTCCCCTCCCCTCCCCTCCCCTCCCCTCCCCTCCCCTCCACTCCCCTCCCTTCCCCTCCCCTCTCCACCTCCCTGGCTATGAGGAAGTCCAGCACCATTCTCTCCTGCTATTTCAATGGATGACCAGCTAGCTTAACTGAATAATTAGAGAATAATTGGGGAGCAATGTTTATACAGCTTTGAGACAGAAGATTCTCACAATAATGATTTTAATCAGATATGGGGGCACAGGTATCAAAATTTGGATAATACAAGAATTAGCTTTGTACCGTGTACAATAACATCATGCCTACATTTGTTGCACAAGGTGAAGGATAAGAATGTAAATTCATTCCTCTGATGTTCGATATCCAGTTTTGCCAGCAGCATTTGTTGAAAAATTTTTTAAGTTTTTTTTTTTGCTTGCTTGTATGTTTTTCCTCCTTGACAACAGTTAAGTTAGTAATTCTTTGCCTCTTTATGTCCACAACCTCTGTTCTATCCCATTTGTCTCTGTCTATTTTTGCAACAGGCTGCCTCATCACTATGGCTCTGTAGTATAATTTAAGGTGAGATATTGTCACATTTCCAGCAATGTTCTTATTCCTTGAAGCTGCTTTGGTATTTATGGTCTTTGTGATTCCATATGAATTCTTCTGTTATTTTTCTAAGCCTATGAAATATGGCATGGGAGTTTAGATATGTATGACATGTGCTACCTGCTCCTTCTCAGAGCAGGGTTCTGAGGCTTCAAAGACAGCAAAGATTATTCCACGTGCAAGGAATCCTGTCTACAACAGGCTTGGGGGACCACAGCTCCCAATCACTGCCTTCCTTGATCTCCTCTGCTTCCCCAGACAACCCCATAATTTAGCCTCCTTCCTAACTTTCAGAGGAGATCATCGGGGGCCATGAGGTCAAGCCCCACTCCCGCCCTTACATGGCACGTGTGAGGTTTGTGAAAGATAATGGAAAAAGACATTCCTGTGGAGGCTTCCTGGTTCAAGACTACTTTGTGCTGACGGCTGCTCACTGCACTGGAAGGTGAGGAGAAGCAGCTAGCCCATGTCTTCTGAGAACCCCAAAGTAGCTTCTGTCTTCTATTGTGGATGTTCTTATGTGAGCACTCTTGAAGGAAGGACTGTGGAAATGAGAGTTGGATGAGAGGTAAATGTAGGTCCAAGGGTGAGAGGTCAGAGCCAGCAGCACACTTGAATTGTTCAACTGCACTGGCTAAACTAAAGCAGTGGTTGAGGTTGAAAGTTTACATTAAAACAATGCAAAATTTGGCATATTGCCTAGATGCAAGAGGGTGCCCCCTGAGCCACTCCTCTGTCCTCAAGTCCCCTCAGCTAGAGCCCCACCCTGCCTACCCTGACTTTCACAACTCCAGGAGTGCATCACCTCTGACTCCACATCTTTGCTCTCCACTCTGCTCTCTCCACAGCTCAATGAGAGTCATACTGGGGGCCCACAACATCAGGGCTAAGGAAGAGACACAGCAGATCATCCCTGTGGCAAAAGCCATTCCCCACCCAGCTTATGATGATAAGGACAACACCAGTGACATCATGCTATTAAAGGTGAGACCTGACACACTCTCACCTATACTCCTCTGCCCATCTCTCATTCCTCCCACCTTGTAGCTGTGCTCTGCTTGGTACAGATGTAGTCTTTCCCTTCTGCTTCTTCCCTCTCTTCCATCCAGACTTTCAAAGAGTCTCAGGCTAGCAGACTCCTAGCTGAGCTGGTCTCTCCTCCCTCTTCCCTACCAGCTGGAGAGTAAGGCCAAGAGAACTAAAGCTGTGAGGCCCCTCAAGTTGCCCAGACCCAATGCCCGGGTGAAGCCAGGGCATGTTTGCAGTGTGGCTGGCTGGGGGAGAACATCCATCAATGCAACACAAAGATCTTCCTGCCTACGAGAGGCTCAACTGATCATCCAGAAGGATAAGGAATGCAAAAAATACTTCTATAAGTATTTCAAGACCATGCAGATTTGTGCTGGAGACCCAAAGAAAATACAGTCTACTTACAGTGTAAGGATCAATCATTTAATGAACAAAATGCAGGGTGAGAGGGACCTGGGAGAGGCCAAGGTATGAGAATGAGCAAACCCTCAAGCCTCCTCGGAGAAGGGACAGCCCCAAAGTACAGCTTTTGTGTCTTCTGTGGGTGTAGCAAATGTGTAAGGTAGAGAAACCTCTCTCAACCTATGCAGCATACATTATCTTAGAGTATCCCTGAGGACTTCAGGGAAATCCTAGGCCTGGGATAGAAGGAAAAGTTGGGCCTCCCTGGAGCCCTGGGACTAAGGGAAGCTGGAAAACCTGTCCTGGTCCTGATCTAAAGTTAGCCTTGCCAGGAGGAGGTGGGGAGAGCAGAGCCTGATGGACCCAGACTCACCAGGCTAAGTTCTTCCTTTCTCCACCCACAGGGTGACTCCGGGGGACCCCTCGTGTGTAACAACAAAGCTTATGGAGTTTTAACCTATGGGCTAAACAGGACAATCGGTCCAGGAGTCTTCACTAAGGTTGTGCACTACCTGCCGTGGATAAGCAGGAACATGAAGCTGCTCTAACAGGAGTTAAACCACCCGTGCCTGACCAGCCTGTCCGACCTCAGGCAAGAACCATGTGGAGTGAGCAGCAAAGAATGAAAATTCATAATAAATAACCTCCAGAGTGCATAGAGCTGAAGTTCTTTGCTGTTTGAGTCACTCACATGGTTTGCGCCCTCTGCTGGCCCAGGCAGACCTCCCCTGTCACTTCTGGGCTTGGCTGCCTCCTCCTTCCCCACCCCCTCCCCTTACTGGAACTTCAGGCCACACAATTCCCACAGGTTTATCACCCATGCACGGTGGGAGGTGGGGTGCTGTTTCTTTGTTTATATTCTTGAGGGTGTTGTTTCTTTGTTTATATTTTGGATCTCACTGCATAGTTCTGGCTGTATGGAGTTTGCTATGTAAACCAGCCTGGCCTTCAACTCACAGAGATCTGCCCCTCTCTGCTTCCTTTGTGTTAGGATTAGAAGTGTATGCCATGACATCAACCATACCCATGTTTAATTCTCAAGTCTCCAAGGTTGGCTTTCTCACAACACAAACATCAGGAGTCTCAGCACTACAGAGGTGCCCTGTGCTAAGTCACTCGTTCATACTTAGTCCTCCAGACATGAATCTCCTGGGCCTAGGAAATTTCTATATCTCTAAGCTACCTTCATCCAGACCCAACATTTGCAGAGTCAAACAAGATATTGGGGTGAAGGGAGATTTGACTCTGGGAATTCAGAAGGCCATGGGCTGTGCAACCCAGTCAGTTTCCTGTTTCTGGTCCCCCTTTCTAGCAGGGAATGGGACTCTGGTCACCCGAACTGTCTGCAGTCTCAAATATGGAGACATGTCTCTTATGGACCCAGACTCACCTTTGACTCATTACCCAGCCTAGCACAGAGCTCAGTCAACTTCTGTCCTTCTTGCTGGCCTTCCAGTGTTTTCCATCTCACTTCTAGCTACCAAAACTTTCTACTCCATCCCTACCTCACCCAGGCCTGATTTATACCAGTCTTTCACTCCTCTACCTATAAGTTCCAAAACTGTGAAGTCTCCTCTACCTCACATTCCAGACAGGCTTAGTATGCCAGTCAACTCCTGCTCATCCCTCTCACCTAGGCTGGCTGGTTGAGCCCTGTTCCAACCCCAAGTCTTTTCCAGTCCAAGTCTTTCATGGAGAAAGAGGTCAATCGTGACCTCTAGTCTCTCAACAGCACTGGCTCAGTCAAGAACCTCTGCCTCCCCCTGCTGGCCACATGGGGATATGGCAGCTTGTGAATCGTAGGGATCCAAGGGATTTAGGCTAAAGTATCTTTTTGACATCATTAACCAAAATTTGAAAGTCTGTGGTTTTATATCAGGTACACAGTAGACTCCTTCTTTACCTTCATCCTTTTGTTTCTCTACACAGCCCAATGTGGCACAAATAGGTTTATATTTGGGATTTTCACACACACACATGTGTTTTTAAATATGATTAAATTTTCTATACTCTAACGTGCATTGTTCTTCATTGGCTCTGAACACAGTGTGTAGAACTAGGATGAAGCTGGAACTCCTTCAGTCCTGTGGTTTTCAATATACCTCATGTGGAGCCCTCATCAATATAAGCGAGCGAGAGAAAAGCAAGCAGAGAGGCTTTAACTTGATTGACATTAAAACCATAGACCCTGCCAACCCAGCTGAAGTATAAGACAGCTCATGGTGACCCATGTGACCCTATTCAAGTCCCTCATACAGCAGCTTGGTGAATTATGGGTTTTTTCTTCTCTCATACATTCTATCCTGACCACAGTTTACCCTCCTTACACTTCTCCCAGCACCCCCAGCCTCTCATCTCCCTCAGATTCACTGCTCCCCCATTTCCCTCCAGAAGAGTGCAGGCTTCCTATGCATATCCGCTGAACACAGCTTAACAAGGTTTAATAAGCCTGGGCACAAACCTTCATATCAAGACTGGACAAGGCAACCCAGTAGGAGAAAAAGGATCCCAGAGCAGGTGAAAGGTTCAGAGACATGTGCACTCCCACTGTTATTAATCCCACAAGAACACAAAGGTACACAACCATAACACGTATGCATAGGACCTGGCTCAGGTCCACGGAGGCTCCATGAGTATCATTTTAGCCTCTGTGAGTCCCTATGAGCTCTGCCTAGGCGATTCTGTGGGCCATGCTCTCCTGGTGTTCTTGAAATTTTTAGCTCCTAAAATCCTTCCTGATCCCTTTCAGAGGTGCTTCCCCTGAGCTCTGCCTAGTGTTTGGCTGTGGTCTCTGCAACTACTCCCACCAGTTGCTGGATGAAGCCTCTCTGATAATGACTGGGTAGGCATCCCTCTGTAGGTATAGCAGCATATAAGCAAGAATCATTTCATTGACTTCTCCTTATGGCCAGTTGTGTTTGGTTCTATCCTAGTTCTCTGGGAAATCCAGCTTCTGGTTCCTGAACAGATCCGGGCAGTGTCTAATATGGGATCCCTCTCATGGCATGAGCCTCAGGTTGGATCAATCATTGATTGGCCTCCCCACAATTTCTGTGCCACCTTTATCCTAGCACGTCTTATAGACAGGACAAATTGTAGGTCAAATCTTTGGCTAGATTGGTGCCCCAGTACCACCACTGGAAGTCTTGCCTGGTTACAGAAGATGGCCTGTTCAGCCTCTGTATCTCCTAATACTTGTAGACATCTCTAGGGTCACCCTCATAGATTACAGGGATTTTCTGGTGCAATAGTTTTCCACATTGCCCCCAAACCCTCCAACTCCAGTCATCATCTCAGTACACTCTCCCTTCATTGCTCCCTCCCTCATTTGATTCTTCCCGTTCACAACCTCACCCAGCCCTGTCCATCTGCACAATCTATTCTATTTCTCCTTGCCAGGGAATTTCAGGATTCCCCTTGGACCCCTCCTTGTCACTTAGCCTGCCTGGGTCTGTAGGTCGCAGCATGATTATCCTTTACTTCACAGCTAGTATCCACTTAGAGTGAGTATGTACCATGCTTGTCTCTCTGGGTCTCGGTTACCTCACTCAGGAGGACTTTTTTCTACTTCCTTCCATTTGCCTGCAATTTCCAGGTTATCTTTTTTTTTTTTTTTAGCAGCTGAGTGATGTCCATTGTAAAAAATAGGACACATTTTCTTTTTTTTTTTTTTTTTTTCCATTTTTTATTAGGTATTTAGCTCATTTACATTTCCAATGCTATACCAAAAGTCCCCCTTACCCACCCACCCCCCCTCCCCTACCCACCCACTCCCCCCCTTTGGCCCTGGCGTTCCCCTGTACCGGGGCACACAAAGTCTGCGTGTCCAATGGGCCTCTCTTTCCAGTGATGGCCGACTAGGCCATCTTTTGATACATATGCAGCTAGAGTCAAGAGCTCAGGGGTACTGGTTAGTTCATAATGTTGTTCCACCTATAGGGTTGAAGATCCCTTTAGCTCCTTGGATACTTTCTCTAGCTCCTCCATTGGGAGCCCTGTGATCCATCCATTAGCTGACTGTGAGCATCCACTTCTGTGTTTGCTAGGCCCCGGCATAGTCTCACAAGCAACAGCTACATCTGGGTCCTTTCGATAAAATCTTGCTAGTATATGCAATGGTGTCAGCGTTTGGATGCTGATTATGGGGTGGATCCCTGGATATGGCAGTCTCTACATGGTCCATCCTTTCATCTCAGCTCCAAACTTTGTTTCTGTAACTCCTTCCATGGGTGTTTTGTTCCCACTTCTAAGGAGGGGCATAGTGTCCACACTTCAGTCTTCATTTTTCTTGAGTTTCATGTGTTTAGGAAATTGTATCTTATATCGTGGGTATCCTAGGTTTTGGGCTAGTATCCACTTATCAGTGAGTACATATTGTGTGAGTTCCTTTGTGATTGTGTTACCTCATTCAGGATGATGCTCTCCAGGTCCATCCATTTGGCTAGGAATTTCATAAATTCATTCTTTTTAATAGCTGAGTAGTACTCCATTGTGTAGATGTACCACATTTTCTGTATCCATTCCTCTGTTGAGGGGCATCTGGGTTCTTTCCAGTTTCTGGCTATTATAAATAAGGCTGCTATGAACATAGTGGAGCATGTGTCCTTCTTACCAGTTGGGGCTTCTTCTGGATATATGCCCAGGAGAGGTATTGCTGGATCCTCCGGTAGTACTATGTCCAATTTTCTGAGGAACCGCCAGACTGATTTCCAGAGTGGTTGTACAAGCCTGCAATCCCACCAACAATGGAGGAGTGTTCCTCTTTCTCCACATCCTCGCCAGCATCTGCTGTCACCTGAATTTTTGATCTTAGCCATTCTCACTGGTGTGAGGTGGAATCTCAGGGTTGTTTTGATTTGCATTTCCCTGATGATTAAGGATGTTGAACATTTTTTCAGGTGCTTCTCTGCCATTCGGTATTCCTCAGGTGAGAATTCTTTGTTCAGTTCTGAGCCCCATTTTTTAAGGGGGTTATTTGATTTTCTGAGGTCCACCTTCTTGAGTTCTTTATATATGTTGGATATTAGTCCCCTATCTGATTTAGGATAGGTAAAGATCCTTTCCCAGTCTGTTGGTGGTCTTTTTGTCTTATAGACAGTGTCTTTTGCCTTGCAGAAACTTTGGAGTTTCATTAGGTCCCATTTGTCAATTCTCGATCTTACAGCACAAGCCATTGCTGTTCTGTTCAGGAATTTTTCCCCTGTGCCCATATCTTCAAGGCTTTTCCCCACTTTCTCCTCTATAAGTTTCAGTGTCTCTGGTTTTATGTGAAGTTCCTTGATCCACTTAGATTTGACCTTAGTACAAGGAGATAAGTATGGATCGATTCGCATTCTTCTACATGATAACAACCAGTTGTGCCAGCACCAATTGTTGAAAATGCTGTCTTTCTTCCACTGGATGGTTTTAGCTCCCTTGTCGAAGATCAAGTGACCATAGGTGTGTGGGTTCATTTCTGGGTCTTCAATTCTATTCCATTGGTCCACTTGTCTGTCTCTATACCAGTACCATGCAGTTTTTATCACAATTGCTCTGTAGTAAAGCTTTAGGTCAGGCATGGTGATTCCACCAGAGGTTCTTATATCCTTGAGAAGAGTTTTTGCTATCCTCGGTTTTTTGTTATTCCAGATGAATTTGCAAATTGCTCCTTCTAATTCGTTGAAGAATTGAGTTGGAATTTTAATGGGGATTGCATTGAATCTGTAGATTGCTTTTGGCAAGATAGCCATTTTTACAATGTTGGTCCTGCCAATCCATGAGCATGGGAGATCTTTCCATCTTCTGAGATCTTCTTTAATTTCTTTCTTCAGGGACTTGAAGTTTTTATCATACAGATCTTTCACTTCCTTCGTTAGAGTCACGCCGAGATATTTTATATTATTTGTGGCTATTGAGAAGGGTGTTGTTTCCCTAATTTCTTTCTCAGCCTGTTTATTCTTTGTGTAGAGAAAGGCCATTGACTTGTTTGAGTTAATTTTATATCCAGCTACTTCACCGAAGCTGTTTATCAGGTTTAGGAGTTCTCTGTTGGAATTTTTAGGGTCACTTATATATACTATCATATCATCTGCAAAAAGTGATATTTTGACTTCATCTTTTCCAATTTGTATCCCCTTGATCTCCTTTTGTTGTCGAATTGCTCTGGCTAATACTTCAAGTACTATGTTGAAAAGGTAGGGAGAAAGTGGGCAGCCTTGTCTAGTCCCTGATTTTAGTGGGATTGCTTCCAGCTTCTCTCCATTTACTTTGATGTTGGCTACTGGTTTGCTGTAGATTGCTTTTATCATGTTTAGGTATTGGCCTTGAATTCCTGATCTTTCCAGAACTTTTATCATGAATGGGTGTTGGATCTTGTCAAATGCTTTTTCTGCATCTAACGAGATGATCATGTGGTTTTTGTCTTTGAGTTTGTTTATATAATGGATTACATTGATGGATTTTCGTATATTAAACCATCCCTGCATCCCTGGAATAAAACCTACTTGGTCAGGATGGATGATTGCTTTAATGTGTTCTTGGATTCGGTTAGCGAGAATTTTATTAAGGATTTTTGCATCGATGTTCATAAGAGAAATTGGTCTGAAGTTCTCTATCTTTGTTGGATCTTTCTGTGGTTTAGGTATCAGAGTAATAGTGGCTTCATAAAATGAGTTGGGTAGAATACCTTCTACTTCTATCTTGTGAAAAAGTTTGTGCAGAACTGGAGTTAGATCTTCTTTGAAGGTCTGATAGAACTCTGCACTAAACCCGTCTGGTCCTGGGCTTTTTTTGGCTGGGAGACTATTAATAACTGCTTCTATTTCTTTAGGGGATATGGGACTGTTTAGAAGGTCAACTTGATCCTGATTCAACTTTGGTACCTGGTATCTGTCCAGAAATTTGTCCATTTCGTCCAGGTTTTCCAGTTTTGTTGAGTATAGCCTTTTGTAGAAGGATCTGATGGTGTTTTGGATTTCTTCAGGATCTGTTGTTATGTCTCCCTTTTCATTTCTGATTTTGTTAATTAGGATTTTGTCCCTGTGCCCTTTAGTGAGTCTAGCTAAGGGTTTATCTATCTTGTTGATTTTCTCAAAGAACCAACTCCTCGTTTGGTTAATTCTTTGAATAGTTCTTCTTGTTTCCACTTGGTTGATTTCACCCCTGAGTTTGATTATTTCCTGCCGTCTACTCCTCTTGGGTGAATTTGCTTCCTTTTTTTCTAGAGCTTTTAGATGTGTTGTCAAGCTGCTAGTATGTGCTCTCTCCCGTTTTTTCTTGAAGGCACTCATAGCTATGAGTTTCCCTCTTAGAAATGCTTTCATTGTGTCCCAAAGGTTTGGGTACGTTGTGGCTTCATTTTCATTAAACTCTAAAAAGTCTTTAATTTCTTTCTTTATTCCTTCCTTGACCAAGGTATCATTGAGAAGAGTGTTGTTCAGTTTCCATGTGAATGTTGGCTTTCTGTTATTTATTTTGTTATTGAATATCAGCCTTAGTGCATGGTGATCTGATAGGATACATGGGACAATTTCAATATTTTTGAATCTGTTGAGGCCTGATTTGTGACCTATTATGTGGTCAATTTTGGAGAAGGTACCATGAGGTGCTGAGAAGAAGGTATATCCTTTTGTTTTAGGGTAAAATGTTCTGTAGATATCTGTCAGATCCATTTGTTTCATCACTTCTGTTAGTTTCAGTGTGTCCCTGTTTAGTTTCTGTTTCCATGATCTGTCCATTGGTGAAAGTGGTGTGTTGAAGTCTCCCACTATTATTGTGTGAGGCGCAATGTGTGCTTTGAGCTTTACTAAAGTTTCTTTAGTGAATGTGGCTGCTCTTGTATTTGGAGCATAGATATTCAGAATTGAGAGTTCCTCTTGGAGGATTTTACCTTTGATGAGAATGAAGTGTCCCTCCTTGTCTTTTTTGATGACTTTGGGTTGGAAGTCAATCTTATCAGATATTAGGATGGCTACTCCTGCTTGTTTCTTCATACCATTTGCTTGGAAAATTGTTTTCCAGCCTTTCATTCTGAGGTAGTGTCTATCTTTTTCTCTGAGATGAGTTTCCTGTAAGCAGCAAAATGTTGGGTCTTGTTTGTGTAGCCAGTTTGTTAGTCTATGTCTTTTTATTGGCGAGTTGAGACCATTGATGTTAAGAGATATTAAGGAAAAGTAATTGTTGCTTCCTGTTATTTTAGTTGTTAAAGGTGGCATTCTGTTCTTGTGGCTGTCTTCTTTTAGGTTTGTTGAGGGATTACCTTCTTCTTTTTTCTAGGGCGTTGTTCCCGTTCTTGTATTGGTTTTTTTCTGTTATTATCCTTTGAAGGGCTGGATTCGTGGAGAGATAATGCGTGAATTTGGTTTTGTCGTGGAATACTTTGGTTTCTCCCTCTATGATAATTGAGAGTTTGGCTGGGTATAGTAGCCTGGGCTGCAGTTTGTGTTCTCTTAGTGTCTGTATAACATCTGTCCAGGCTCTTCTGGCTTTCATAGTCTCTGGTGAAAAATCTGGTGTAATTCTGATAGGCTTGCCTTTATATGTTACTTGACCTTTTTCCCTTACTGCTTTTAGTATTCTATCTTTATTTAGTGCATTTGATGTTCTGATTATTATGTGTCGGGAGGAATTTCTTTTCTGGTCCAGTCTATTTGGAGTTCTGTAGGCTTCTTGTATGTTCATATGCATCTCATTCTTTAGATTTGGGAAGTTTTCTTCAATAATTTTGTTGAAGATGTTTGCTGGACCTTTGAGTTGAAAATCTTCATTCTCATCCACTCCTATTATCCGTACGTTTGGTCTTCTTATTGTGTCCTGGATTTCCTGGATATTTTGAGTTAGGATCTTTTTGCATTTTCCATTTTCTTTGATTGTTGTGCCGATGTTCTCTATGGAATCTTCTGCACCTGAGATTCTCTCTTCCATCTCTTGTATTCTGTTGCTGATGCTCAAATCTATGGTTCCAGATTTCTTTCCTAGGGTTTCTATCTCTAGTGTTGCCTCGCTTTGAGTTTTCTTTATTGTGTCTACTTCCCTTTTTAGGTCTAGTATGGTTTTGTTCATTTCCATCACCTGTTTGTATGTTTTTTCCTCTTTTTCTGTAAGGACTTCTACCTGTTTGATTGTGTTTTCCTGTTTTTCTTTAAGGACTTGTAACTCTTTAGCAGTGTTCTCCTGTATTTCTTTAAGTGATTTATTAAAGTCCTTCTTGATGTCCTCTACCATCATCATGAGATATGCTTTTAAATCTAGGTCTAGGTTCTCAGGTGTGTTGGGGTTCCCTGGACTGGGCGAAGTGGGTGTGCTGGGTTCTGGTGATGGTGAGTGGTCTTGGTTCCTGTTAGTAAGATTCCTCCGTTTACCTTTCGCCATCTGGTAATCTCTGGAGTTAGTAGTTATAGTTGACTCTGTTTAGAGATTGTTCTTCTGGTGATTCTGTTACCGTCTCTCAGCAGACCTGGGAGACAGATTCTCTCCTCTGAGTTTCAGTGCTCAGAGCACTCTCTGCTGGGAAGCTCTCTTACAGGGAAGGTGCGCAGATATCTTGTATTTGGACCTCCTCCTGGCCGAAGAAGAAGGCCCAAAACAGGACCTTTCTCAGACACTGTGTTGCTTTGGCAGTTCCCAGGTGGTACAGACTCTCACCTAAGCAGACTAAATTCCTAAGTTCCTTGGAGTCCCGGGGCCAAGATGGCGACCGCTGCTGCTGTGGCTTAGGCCGCCTCCCCAGCCGGGCGGGCACCTGTCCTCCGGTCCGGACGGTGGCTGGCTGTCCCCGGCCCACAAAGGGTGCTGCCTCAGCGCCTCTGTGCTTCTGCCTGTTCCAGAAGCTGTCAGGTTCTCTGGCGCACCCTCTCACCTGTTCAGACTAATTTCCTAAGTTCGGCGGGTCCCGGACCAAGATGGCGACCGCTGCTGCTGTGGCTTAGGCCGCCTCCCCAGCTGGGTGGGCACCTGTCCTCCGGTCCGGAAGGTGGCCGGCTGTCCCCGGCCCACACAGGGTGCTGCCTCAGCGCCTCTGTGCTTCTGCCTGTTCCAGAAGCTGTCAGGTTCTCTGGCGCACCCTCTCACCTGTTCAGACTAATTTCCTAAGTTCGGCGGGTCTCGGACCAAGATGGCGACCGCTGCTGCTGTGGCTTAGGCCGCCTCCCCAGCTGGGTGGGCACCTGTCCTCCGGTCCGGACGGTGGCTGGCTGTCCCCGGCCCACAAAGGGTGCTGCCTCAGCGCCTCTGTGCTTCCGCCTGTTGCAGAAGCTGTCAGGTTCTCTGGCGCACCCTCTCACCTGTTCAGACTAATTTCCTAAGTTCGGCGGGTCCCGGACCAAGATGGCGACCGCTGCTGCTGTGGCTTAGGTCGCCTCCCCAGCCGGGCGGGCACCTGTCCTCCGGTCCAGAAGGTGGCCGGCTGTCCCCGGCCCACACAGGGTGCTGCCTCAGCCCCTCTGTGCTTCTGCCTGTTCCAGAGGCTGTCAGGTTCTCTGGCGCACCCTCTCACCTATTCAGACTAATTTCCTAAGTTCGGCGGGTCCCGGACCAAGATCAGAAATTGGATTCTTATCTTTCGTCTTGTACAAAATCCACTTCAAAACGGACTAAAGGGCTTAGGTTGAAACTAGAAACACAACTTTCAGAAAATGCAGGGGGCAAGCTTCAAAATATTGGGAAAAGAAAGAGTTTTGAGGACAGAACACCAAAGGCAGAGGAACAACGGAGATGTCCCTCAAATGAAGAATAGATAAAGAAAATGTGATCTTGGTCCGGGACCCGCCGAACTTAGGAAATTAGTCTGAACAGGTGAGAGGGTGCGCCAGAGAACCTGACAGCTTCTGGAACAGGCAGAAGCACAGAGGCGCTGAGGCAGCACCCTGTGTGGGCCGGGGACAGCCGGCCACCTTCCGGACCGGAGGACAGGTGCCCGTCCGGCTGGGGAGGCGACCTAAGCCACAGCAGCAGCGGTCGCCATCTTGGTCCGGGACCCGCCGAACTTAGGAAATTAGTCTGAACAGGTGAGAGGGTGCGCCAGAGAACCTGACAGCTTCTGGAACAGGCGGAAGCACAGAGGCGCTGAGGCAGCACCCTGTGTGGGCCTGGGACAGCCGGCCACCTTCCGGACCAGAGGACAGGTGCCCACCCGGCTGGGGAGGCGGCCTAAGCCACAGCAGCAGCGGTCGCCATCTTGGTCCGGGACCCGCCGAACTTAGGAAATTAGTCTGAACAGGTGAGAGGGTGCGCCAGAGAACCTGACAGCTTCTGGAACAGGCAGAAGCACAGAGGCGCTGAGGCAGCACCCTGTGTGGGCCGGGGACAGCCAGCCACCGTCCGGACCGGAGGACAGGTGCCCGTCCGGCTGGGGAGGCGGCCTAAGCCACAGCAGCAGCGGTCGCCATCTTGGTCCGAGACCCGCCGAACTTAGGAAATTAGTCTGAACAGGTGAGAGGGTGCGCCAGAGAACCTGACAGCTTCTGGAACAGGCAGAAGCACAGAGGCGCTGAGGCAGCACCCTGTGTGGGCCGGGGACAGCCGGCCACCTTCCGGACCGGAGGACAGGTGCCCACCCGGCTGGGGAGGCGGCCTAAGCCACAGCAGCAGCGGTCGCCATCTTGGTCCCGGGACTCCAAGGAACTTAGGAATTTAGTCTGCTTAGGTGAGAGTCTGTACCACCTGGGAACTGCCAAAGCAACACAGTGTCTGAGAAAGGTCCTGTTTTGGGCCTTCTTCTTCGGCCAGGAGGAGGTCCAAATACAAGATATCTGCGCACCTTCCCTGTAAGAGAGCTTGCCAGCAGAGAGTGCTCTGAGCACTGAAACTCAGAGGAGAGAATCTGTCTCCCAGGTCTGCTGATAGACAGTAACAGAATCACCAGAAGAACAATCTCTAAACAGAGTCAACTATAACTACTAACTCCAGAGATTACCAGATGGCGAAAGGTAAACGGAGGAATCTTACTAACAGGAACCAAGACCACTCACCATCACCAGAACCCAGCACACCCACTTCGCCCAGTCCAGGGAACCCCAACACACCTGAGAACCTAGACCTAGATTTAAAAGCATATCTCATGATGATGGTAGAGGACATCAAGAAGGACTTTAATAAATCACTTAAAGAAATACAGGAGAACACTGCTAAAGAGTTACAAGTCCTTAAAGAAAAACAGGAAAACACAATCAAACAGGTAGAAGTCCTTACAGAAAAAGAGGAAAAAACATACAAACAGGTGATGGAAATGAACAAAACCATACTAGACCTAAAAAGGGAAGTAGACACAATAAAGAAAACTCAAAGCGAGGCAACACTAGAGATAGAAACCCTAGGAAAGAAATCTGGAACCATAGATTTGAGCATCAGCAACAGAATACAAGAGATGGAAGAGAGAATCTCAGGTGCAGAAGATTCCATAGAGAACATCGGCACAACAATCAAAGAAAATGGAAAATGCAAAAAGATCCTAACTCAAAATATCCAGGAAATCCAGGACACAATAAGAAGACCAAACGTACGGATAATAGGAGTGGATGAGAATGAAGATTTTCAACTCAAAGGTCCAGCAAACATCTTCAACAAAATTATTGAAGAAAACTTCCCAAATCTAAAGAATGAGATGCATATGAACATACAAGAAGCCTACAGAACTCCAAATAGACTGGACCAGAAAAGAAATTCCTCCCGACACATAATAATCAGAACATCAAATGCACTAAATAAAGATAGAATACTAAAAGCAGTAAGGGAAAAAGGTCAAGTAACATATAAAGGCAAGCCTATCAGAATTACACCAGATTTTTCACCAGAGACTATGAAAGCCAGAAGAGCCTGGACAGATGTTATACAGACACTAAGAGAACACAAACTGCAGCCCAGGCTACTATACCCAGCCAAACTCTCAATTATCATAGAGGGAGAAACCAAAGTATTCCACGACAAAACCAAATTCACGCATTATCTCTCCACGAATCCAGCCCTTCAAAGGATAATAACAGAAAAAAACCAATACAAGAACGGGAACAACGCCCTAGAAAAAACAAGAAGGTAATCCCTCAACAAACATAAAAGAAGACAGCCACAAGAACAGAATGCCACCTTTAACAACTAAAATAACAGGAAGCAACAATTACTTTTCCTTAATATCTCTTAACATCAATGGTCTCAACTCGCCAATAAAAAGACATAGACTAACAAACTGGCTACACAAACAAGACCCAACATTTTGCTGCTTACAGGAAACTCATCTCAGAGAAAAAGATAGACACTACCTCAGAATGAAAGGCTGGAAAACAATTTTCCAAGCAAATGGTATGAAGAAACAAGCAGGAGTAGCCATCCTAATATCTGATAAGATTGACTTCCAACCCAAAGTCATCAAAAAAGACAAGGAGGGACACTTCATTCTCATCAAAGGTAAAATCCTCCAAGAGGAACTCTCAATTCTGAATATCTATGCTCCAAATACAAGAGCAGCCACATTCACTAAAGAAACTTTAGTAAAGCTCAAAGCACACATTGCGCCTCACACAATAATAGTGGGAGACTTCAACACACCACTTTCACCAATGGACAGATCATGGAAACAGAAACTAAACAGGGACACACTGAAACTAACAGAAGTGATGAAACAAATGGATCTGACAGATATCTACAGAACATTTTATCCTAAAACAAAAGGATATACCTTCTTCTCAGCACCTCATGGTACCTTCTCCAAAATTGACCACATAATAGGTCACAAATCAGGCCTCAACAGATTCAAAAATATTGAAATTGTCCCATGTATCCTATCAGATCACCATGCACTAAGGCTGATCTTCAATAACAAAATAAATAACAGAAAGCCAACATTCACATGGAAACTGAACAACACTCTTCTCAATGATACCTTGGTCAAGGAAGGAATAAAGAAAGAAATTAAAGACTTTTTAGAGTTTAATGAAAATGAAGCCACAACGTACCCAAACCTTTGGGACACAATGAAAGCATTTCTAAGAGGGAAACTCATAGCTATGAGTGCCTTCAAGAAAAAACGGGAGAGAGCACATACTAGCAGCTTGACAACACATCTAAAAGCTCTAGAAAAAAAGGAAGCAAATTCACCCAAGAGGAGTAGACGGCAGGAAATAATCAAACTCAGGGGTGAAATCAACCAAGTGGAAACAAGAAGAACTATTCAAAGAATTAACCAAACGAGGAGTTGGTTCTTTGAGAAAATCAACAAGATAGATAAACCCTTAGCTAGACTCACTAAAGGGCACAGGGACAAAATCCTAATTAACAAAATCAGAAATGAAAAGGGAGACATAACAACAGATCCTGAAGAAATCCAAAACACCATCAGATCCTTCTACAAAAGGCTATACTCAACAAAACTGGAAAACCTGGACGAAATGGACAAATTTCTGGACAGATACCAGGTACCAAAGTTGAATCAGGATCAAGTTGACCTTCTAAACAGTCCCATATCCCCTAAAGAAATAGAAGCAGTTATTAATAGTCTCCCAGCCAAAAAAAGCCCAGGACCAGACGGGTTTAGTGCAGAGTTCTATCAGACCTTCAAAGAAGATCTAATTCCAGTTCTGCACAAACTTTTTCACAAGATAGAAGTAGAAGGTATTCTACCCAACTCATTTTATGAAGCCACTATTACTCTGATACCTAAACCACAGAAAGATCCAACAAAGATAGAGAACTTCAGACCAATTTCTCTTATGAACATCGATGCAAAAATTCTTAATAAAATTCTCGCTAACCGAATCCAAGAACACATTAAAGCAATCATCCATCCTGACCAAGTAGGTTTTATTCCAGGGATGCAGGGATGGTTTAATATACGAAAATCCATCAATGTAATCCATTATATAAACAAACTCAAAGACAAAAACCACATGATCATCTCGTTAGATGCAGAAAAAGCATTTGACAAGATCCAACACCCATTCATGATAAAAGTTCTGGAAAGATCAGGAATTCAAGGCCAATACCTAAACATGATAAAAGCAATCTACAGCAAACCAGTAGCCAACATCAAAGTAAATGGAGAGAAGCTGGAAGCAATCCCACTAAAATCAGGGACTAGACAAGGCTGCCCACTTTCTCCCTACCTTTTCAACATAGTACTTGAAGTATTAGCCAGAGCAATTCGACAACAAAAGGAGATCAAGGGGATACAAATTGGAAAAGAGGAAGTCAAAATATCACTTTTTGCAGATGATATGATAGTATATATAAGTGACCCTAAAAATTCCAACAGAGAACTCCTAAACCTGATAAACAGCTTCGGTAAAGTAGCTGGATATAAAATTAACTCAAACAAGTCAATGGCCTTTCTCTACACAAAGAATAAACAAGCTGAGAAAGAAATTAGGGAAACAACACCCTTCTCAATAGCCACAAATAATATAAAATATCTCGGCGTGACTCTAACGAAGGAAGTGAAAGATCTGTATGATAAAAACTTCAAGTCCCTGAAGAAAGAAATTAAAGAAGATCTCAGAAGATGGAAAGATCTCCCATGCTCATGGATTGGCAGGACCAACATTGTAAAAATGGCTATCTTGCCAAAAGCAATCTACAGATTCAATGCAATCCCCATTAAAATTCCAACTCAATTCTTCAACGAATTAGAAGGAGCAATTTGCAAATTCATCTGGAATAACAAAAAACCGAGGATAGCAAAAACTCTTCTCAAGGATAAAAGAACCTCTGGTGGAATCACCATGCCTGACCTAAAGCTTTACTACAGAGCAATTGTGATAAAAACTGCATGGTACTGGTATAGAGACAGACAAGTGGACCAATGGAATAGAATTGAAGACCCAGAAATGAACCCACACACCTATGGTCACTTGATCTTCGACAAGGGAGCCAAAACCATCCAGTGGAAGAAAGACAGCATTTTCAACAATTGGTGCTGGCACAACTGGTTGTTATCATGTAGAAGAATGCGAATCGATCCATACTTATCTCCTTGTACTAAGGTCAAATCTAAGTGGATCAAGGAACTTCACATAAAACCAGAGACACTGAAACTTATAGAGGAGAAAGTGGGGAAAAGCCTTGAAGATATGGGCACAGGGGAAAAATTCCTGAACAGAACAGCAATGGCTTGTGCTGTAAGATCGAGAATCGACAAATGGGACCTAATGAAACTCCAAAGTTTCTGCAAGGCAAAAGACACTGTCTATAAGACAAAAAGACCACCAACAGACTGGGAAAGGATCTTTACCTATCCTAAATCAGATAGGGGACTAATATCCAACATATATAAAGAACTCAAGAAGGTGGACCTCAGAAAATCAAATAACCCCCTTAAAAAATGGGGCTCAGAACTGAACAAAGAATTCTCACCTGAGGAATACCGAATGGCAGAGAAGCACCTGAAAAAATGTTCAACATCCTTAATCATCAGGGAAATGCAAATCAAAACAACCCTGAGATTCCACCTCACACCAGTGAGAATGGCTAAGATCAAAAATTCAGGTGACAGCAGATGCTGGCGAGGATGTGGAGAAAGAGGAACACTCCTCCATTGTTGGTGGGATTGCAGGCTTGTACAACCACTCTGGAAATCAGTCTGGCGGTTCCTCAGAAAATTGGACATAGTACTACCGGAGGATCCAGCAATACCTCTCCTGGGCATATATCCAGAAGAAGCCCCAACTGGTAAGAAGGACACATGCTCCACTATGTTCATAGCAGCCTTATTTATAATAGCCAGAAACTGGAAAGAACCCAGATGCCCCTCAACAGAGGAATGGATACAGAAAATGTGGTACATCTACACAATGGAGTACTACTCAGCTATTAAAAAGAATGAATTTATGAAATTCCTAGCCAAATGGATGGACCTGGAGAGCATCATCCTGAGTGAGGTAACACAATCACAAAGGAACTCACACAATATGTACTCACTGATAAGTGGATACTAGCCCAAAACCTAGGATACCCACGATATAAGATACAATTTCCTAAACACATGAAACTCAAGAAAAATGAAGACTGAAGTGTGGACACTATGCCCCTCCTTAGAAGTGGGAACAAAACACCCATGGAAGGAGTTACAGAAACAAAGTATGGAGCTGAGATGAAAGGATGGACCATGTAGAGACTGCCATATCCAGGGATCCACCGCATAATCAGCTTCCAAATGCTGACACCATTGCATACACTAGCAAGATTTTACTGAAAGGACCCAGATGTAGCTGTCTCTTGTGAGACTATGCCGGGGCCTAGCAAACACAGAAGTGGATGCTCACAGCCAGCTAATGGATGGATCACAGGGCTCCCAATGGAGGAGCTAGAGAAAGTACCCAAGGAGCTAAAGGGATCTTCAACCCTATAGGTGGAACAACATTATGAACTAACCAGTACCCCTGAGCTCTTGACTCTAGCTGCATATGTATCAAAAGATGGCCTAGTCGGCCATCACTGGAAAGAGAGGCCCATTGGACAAGCAGACTTTGTGTGCCCCGGTACAGGGGAACGCCAGGGCCAAAGGGGGGGAGTGGGTGGGTAGGGGAGTGGGGGTGGGTGGGTAAGGGGGACTTTTGGTATAGCATTGGAAATGTAAATGAGCTAAATACCTAATAAAAAAAAAAAGGAAAAAAAAATTAAAAATTAAAAAAAAAAAAAGAAAAAAAAGGGAAAAAAAAAGGGAAAAAAAAAGGAAAAAAAAAAAAAAAAAAAAAAAAAAAAAAAGAATCCAATTTCTTCCCTCTGATGGATATCCAGTTTCACCAGCACTATTTGTTGAACTTTTATAAACAATTTCCCCTCCTTGTCAGCCATTCAGTGGCCTTTGCTTTGCCTCTTCATGCCCATAACCTCTGTTCTACTCCGTGGGTCTTCCTGTCTGTTTTTGCACCAGTACCAGGCTGCCTCATCACTATGGCTTTGTGGTATAACTTACGGTGAGGTATTGCCACATTTTCAGCAGTGTTCTTATTCCTTAGGACTGCTTTGATATTGGTGGTCTTTTGTGGCTCCATATGAATTCTTTGGTTCTTCTTCTTAGCCTATGAAATATGGCATGGGAATTTTATATGCATTGATGAATTCTGTGTGTTAAATTTGCAGTATTGATTATTTTTTTAGTGTTGGTTCTGCCTATGCTGGATATAATACTCCACCTTGTATCATCTCCTGTGATTTCCCTTTGAAGTATCTTGAAACTTCACAGAGAAGTAAACCACACGTTCTGCCTCACATGTTAAATATATTCGATAACATAGCACATATAAACAAACACGCATGTGAATTCAGTATAATGTATTCATTACAATAATGGATAATAATGTGAAGAAAGATAACAAGAAAGGTTAAAAATAAGGGCCTGTGGAAGCATGTATTTGCATTTCTTTTTTTTAACTTTTTAATTAATTCTTTGTGGCTATCACATCACGCACCTCAGTCGCCATCATCTCTCTGTCCCTTTTTATCTGTCCTCCATCCTTGCAACCCTCCCCCCAAAAGAAAAGAAAATAGAATGGAATAAAGAAATCTTGTCATGGAAGCTGTAGTGTGTCATACAGTTTACCCTTTTGTCCACACATCTTTACTTGCGAATGTTCATTGCCATGAGTCATTGGTTTGTTTTGAGGCCTCTGGCTTCTGCTGCACTATCTATACTGGAGCTTCAGGAGAACTCTCAGATATTGTGTTGTTGTCCTGAGTCATGGAGATCCTGTGGCTATGGTTCTGCAGGACCCGCCCCCTCCCATGCTCCAGCGGTTCATAGATGGGTAGATGTTGGGGTGGGGCAGCTCAAAGCCCTGGATCTAGTTCTGGAAGGTAGTGGAGTTGGTCAGCTTGCCAGCAGTCCTGTACCAACACCACCAGGGTGCGCTCTCCTGCACTGCCCCTGCTGGCTCACCCAGTGCTGCAGCTGTCCAGCGTCGGGTCAGCTCTCCTGCTCTCCTGTATCCCAGCTGGCTCACTTGCACCTTCACCATCTGAACCAGCTCTACTGTGCTGCCCCGACCAGGTGTAGGGCCTGCTCTCCCCAGTGTGACAGCAAGGGAGGGGCTGTGCCAGACACCCAGGTCTCAGGCTCTCATGCTGGCTCACCTGCTTGCCTCAGGTAATGAGGACTGATGGGAGGACATCTTGGCCAAACCAACCATTAGCTAACCAGGGGGAGGGACAACTCTTTGGCACTCACACCCTCAGCTAGCTTACCTGCATTTTACCACTCAGGTCAGCTCTTCTGTGCTGCCCACGTGCTGTGCAGGGCCCCCATTCTCGAGTGCTGCTGCAGGTGACGGGCAGGGCAGGCTCTCCTGCTCTCATAACCCCAGCGGGGCAAGCTTCCCATCTGCCACAGGTGGCGAGGGCAAAAGGGAAAGGAGGGATTTCTCCCTCACCCAAAGCAATCTGTGCCTGGGGGCATCCCATTCACCCTCATGCCCTCCTTGTCCACTTGCCTGTTCTACCAGTACCAGGATGAATCAGCTCAACTGTGTTACTCAGTACCTCAGGCGGCAATCCAGACCAGGGACATCTGCATGGCCTTTGGTGCTAACAATGGCCTGAGACATCAACAGAGACGCCAGCTGCCAAAGAACCATGAACCCAGACATGGGCTCTAGCAGTAGTCTGGACCTAGATATCCTTATGGCCTCGGATGGGAGAGGAGGCCACTCAGTTCAGCTCCCTGTCCCCGTCCCTGTGACACCCCAGCAGCACGACTCTCAGATATTCACATGCTCTCCAGTGGTAGCCCAGACCACGGACATCTGCTTTGCCTTTGATGATAATTCAGGCCACACACATGGATATCGACTCTAGCTGCAACAGGACCTTAGAACCAGACATGACTGCTGGCTTCCGTCTGTGCCAGAACCTCATTGTGGCCTCCTCATATGTGCTTGTTCCTCACTGCTGTCAAGTCTCCAGTTCCTCTGTTACCCATACAAACCCTTCAGCTTCATTTTCTCTCCATCTCTCAACTTACTATCTCATCTTTACCATCTCTCCATCACACAGTAGCCCATTGTAGTGACACCTGAGGCAGGTGAATGGGTGACTTTCTTCTGGCCTGGGACAAGGCCACTGGTTCACTGTTATTTGTGTCCTAATTGTGTCATAGATATTTTTGTCTTGGTGGTAGATAAACACATAAAATATACTTTGTACTGAAAGCGTGGAATTTGGTGTGAAGCTTCACAGCTTAAATTCTGAGTGCTCGTTCTAACTGTAAAGAAGTTCATTGAACAGTACAGACTGGGGAGCTGGCTGATTTTGGTCTTTTTAGTTTTATGTATGAAATTTTCTTTAAAACAGGGTTTATTGCAAAACACATGAAACTCAAGAAGGAAGACCAAAGTGTGGATACTTTGGTCCTTCTTAGAAGGGGGATCAAAATACCCATGGAAGGAGTTACAGAGACAAAGTGTGAAGCAGAGACTGAAGGAATTACCATCCAGAGACTGCCCCATCTGGGGATCTATCCCATAGACAACCACCAAAACCAGACACTATTGTGGATGCCAACAAGAGCTTGTTGACAGGAGCCTGATATAGCTGTCTCCTGAGAGGCTCTGCCAGTGCCTGACAAATACAGAAGTGGATGCTCACAGCCATCCATTGGACTGAGCACAGGGTCCCCAGTGAAGGAGCTAGAAAAAGGACCCAAGGAGCTGAAGGGGTTTGCAGACCCATAGGAGGAACAACAATATGAACAAACCAGTATCTCTAGAGCTCCCTGGGACTAAACCACCAACCAAAGAGCACACATGGTGGGACTCATGGCTCCAGCTGCATATGTGGCAGAGGATGGCCTTGTTGGGCATCAATGGAAGAAAAGGCCCTTGGTCCTGTGAAGGTTCTATGTCCCAGTATAGGAGACTGCCAGAGCCAGGAAATGGGAGTGGGTGGGTTGGTGAGCAGGGGGAGGGAGAAGGGATAGGGGGCTTTCAGAGGGGAAACTGGGAAAGGGGATGGCATTTGAAATGTAAGTTAAAAAATATCTATAAAAAAGAAAAAGAAAGAAAAGTAGGAATAGTTCTATCTCAAAACTCAGCTATACCACTTCTGGACATAAACCCAAAAGATGCTTCACCATACCACAAAGACTCTTGCTCAACTATGTTTGTGGAAGCTTTATTGATAATAACCAGAAACAGGAAACATCCTAGATGTCCCTCAATTGAAGAATGGATACAGAAAATATGGTATATTTACACAGTGGATTATCATTTATCTATTAAAAACAACCACATCATGAAATTTGCAGGGAAATGGATAGAACTAGAAAATATCCCGAGTGAGTTAACTCACTCAGACCCAGAAAAACAAACATTGTACGTATTCACTTAGAAGTGGATATTAGCCATAAAGTACAGAATAACCATGCTATATTGCATAGACCCAAAGAAGGTAAGTAATGAGGATCAAAGTGAAATGCTTAAATCTCACTGAGAATGGGAAATAGAATAGACATTGGGGGTGGAGGGAGGGAGGGAACAAGGTGGAAGAAGGGGTGGGGAATGGAGCAGGGGGCATCAAGTTGAGGGAGGACAGAGGGAACAAGAACTGGAATTGGTGTGGAGCATCTCTTGGACAAGCTAGAAACCTAGGACAATGGAAACCCCCCAAATCTAACAATAGGGGATACAGAACCTGAAATGACTACCTCCTGTAACTAGGCAAGACTTCCAATGAAGTCATGTAGACACTAACCGAGCCACAAAACCCTTGACCCAAAATTCTTGCCTAAGATGTGCAGGAGTGAGGAAGGAGACGAAATTGAGGAAATGGCCATCCAATGACTGGTCCAACTTGAGACAAATGCCATGAGAAAGGGACCATCCCTGACACTATTAATGATACTCTGCTGTACTTGTAGACAGGAACCTAGCATAACTGTCATCTGAGAGGCTTTACCCAGCAACTGATGGAAACAGATGCAGAGACTCAATAGCCAAATATTAGGCCAAGCTTAGGGAATCCTGTGGAAGAGGGAGAGGACGGATTGGAGGAGCCATAGATGTCAAAGACACCACAAGAAAACCTTCAGAATCAACTAACCTGGACTCATAGGAGCTGAGACTGAACCACTAACCAAAGAGCAGGCATGGGATGAACCTAGACCCCCTACACATACAGAACAAGTGTACAACTTGGCCTTCATGTGGATCCCCTAACAAGCAAAGCAGGGCCTGAATCTGACTCTGTTGTCTGCCTTGGCATCCCTTTCCCCTACCGGGTTGCCTTGTCTAACCTCAATAGGAGAAGATGAGCCATGTCCAACTGCAGCTTGTTATCCCAAGGCGGGTTGATATCAATTGGAGACCTCCATTTTTCTGAGGAGAAAGGGACAAGGGGATGTGGGGAACTGAGAGGGAGACTGAGAGGAGAGGAAGGGGAGGAAGCTGCCATAGGGATGTAAAGTAAATAATTTAATTAATTAAGAAAAAGAAATAAAAGAAAACGCAATGTTGAATATCCACCCAGATTCACGTTGTCCTCCTTTACCTCTATGATAAAAGTATAACAAAATAAATTTTACTACTTATATGTGTTCAGTTTGCTTATTAGATATCACAGACACAGGGAGCCTGCTTCCTGGTTTTAAAAGATTCTCTCTAACTTGAAGTGTCAGAGGGACCCTGGGGGCCCCACCTGCTCAGAGGAGAAGGCGAGGAGAGATGGGGAAAAGGTTGTGTGTGTGTGTGTGTGTGTGTGTGTGTGTGTGTGTAGGGGGTGACAGGGAGGGGACCGTGAGCAGAATGTAAAGTGAATAAGTTAAAAAAATAAATTAAAAAAATTCTCCGTGTGTGCATATACCATGACATTTCTACACAATCACTTTCATAGGAAATTATCAATGTTCATTATAGCTTATGCAAGTAATATGGAGCACCAAACAATTATCTCTTCATTGTGTCCCAGAAAAGCCAAAAAGGTTGTATATCCATGGACTAGATGATGAAGACTAAAGACTTTGGTTTAACTTAAGACCTTAGTTTACAACTAAGACAAGATAGCTTCCTTTGGTCCCAAAATATGACAGGAGAAGATTCAAAAGTATCTGAAATCCATGAAGCAGTGATGGGAAATCAGGACCAGGGTAGCTCTGAGGTTTTCAGGATGTGTGCGCACATGTACACACACACACACACACACACACACACACACACACACACACACACACACGTTCAGGGCAAGGCTAGCCTGTTTCACCTCCCAGAGTGATCTCACAGAGCTCTCACCATCTAGTGCTCTAAGCCAGGTTCTCCTTTCAAGCAATATCAGCCTTTGCTTCCCCCACCCCCAGTTGTTTATTGGCAGTGAGCTGGAAGAGATAACAAATTTAGCATTCACAAACATCACACACCAGTCACTTGGGGTGGCAAGAGTGATGGGAAAGAGCCTGAAGGCCCCTCTTCCATGGCAAGTGTGTGGGCAGGGGCTTGGAGTGCTGATGGAGCAGCCTTAGATCAGCTCTGGTTAGTAGGCATAGATAGAGATGAAGAGAGATTCACTGGCTGCAGCTTCAGACTGACCACTTGTGGTGTACTTTCCCTGACAAGCGAGGCTGTTGTCCAGGGCACACTTGACGTACTCCTCCTTGATAGCCTTCAGGTTCTCTTTCTTCCTGCCCCAGGCCTTTGGAGCAGAGGCCTGCAGGGCTCAGCCATAGGAGAAAGTCAAGCCATGGCTTTAGCAGGGGGCATTTGTTGATAACATTGTTTATGGACGCCTTTTCCTCACTCTGTCCTCTAGACAAAAAAGTGACCCCAAGTACAGCATGGGGCACTTTGTGACCAAGTGCTGTGACAGTTGCCATGACATTCTCCTCACTGGAAAATCTTGGGGTGCAAGCATGGCCTGGTGTGATCATGTTGGGCTTCAGCAATGTACCTTCCAGATAGAAAAGGTAGTCGGTCACTCAGGGCCTTGGAGACAGCCGCCAGTGACATTTCTGTTACATATGGATAGTGGTTCAAGTTATGGTCTCCATTAGGAAGGATTTCAAGCTCCACAGTGGGTCCAGTGCCATTCTGCTGGCAAATGTTGGCATAAAGGGCCATAACATCAACATTTCCCCAATCTTTAGCCCATATGCCGCTTGGCAAGGTTGGCCACATCTTTCTTACACAGGGCACAGTCATTAGATTACCCATCTAGCATGGTGCCCCTAGCCAATCAGATGGGTAATCTGATTACTTGGTTCCATCTAGCAACCAAGGGTAAGACCTCTAGCCAAGATCAGCCTTTTCAAAGGTTGCATCCCTATCTTTCTCACTCCTGAACGTAACCCATTAATAATCATTTAAGATCTAATAACAGCCCTTGCTTGTCTAGAGAAAACCCTAGGCAAAGTTGTGGAATATACGACTGAAGTCATCAGCCAGGAAGCCAGTGCTGATCTGACCTTACTGACCTTTGAATCTAATCCTGCAGCTCTTGCCACAGAGCTAAATGACAATACCTAGCTAGGAAAGAGGTAAACTATACCTGTCATTTGGGATCTGTTATTACACTTAACTGTGTGTGACAGTGACATTTTGAGATTTCTCTGTGACTTCCTACCAGTTTCAGAAGAGTCAGAGTGAGTTAAGTTTAATTCATCAGACTATTCATATTGTTCCACAGTACGATCAATCATCCCAAAATTAGTGGGATGATATATTGCAATACTGCCCAGGTAAATATACCACAGTTTCAACTCTCACTAAATATTGTATAACTATGCGAGTGAATAGGTAGCATGCTATAATTGTTGTTAGGATAAATAGGTTGTCAGTATAAGGAGGAAAGAAGAAAAAGAATTAAAGAAAGGAAGGAAGAGAAAGGTAGAAAAGAAGAGAGAGAGAAAAGGAAGGAAGATAAAAGGAAAAGAAAAGAAAGGAAGAAAAAAAAAACCAAAGAAGCCAAAAATTGTCTTACCAGGATGTAAAAGGGTGTAAGCATTAGAAAAGGACACCCTTTTGTCTCGGTGCAGTCACCGTGGACTTCCCCCATGAAGGGAGAAGGAGGTCTCCCACCTCCTCAACCACAGCCTCCACATCCTCTACTTTCTTGATCTTCATTCCAGTTTAGCTTACCTCAGGAGGTCAGTATGGTAACAGTGTCATTTTTACCCAAACCAGAAAAATTTCTTAAGAAATGTGTCCTCAATCAGAAGCAGAGGTGCATAGGTTTAAAATGCCTGTGAGGTCCCTAAGCCCACACCTCCTTCCTCCCCTTCCAAGGGCTTTGTCTCCTCTGCTCGCCTTCAACTGAGCAGCCTTCCTGGGAAGATGCCACCAGTCCTGATTCTCCTGACCCTTCTTCTGCCTCTTGGAGCTGGAGCAGGTGAGTGAACACCCCTGTGCCAGTGATGCCGTCCCATGACACCTCTGGTGACTTTCTGCCCAGCGGTAGACAGGAATTGTCCTGGCACTGGACCCAGGATGTTTCTGAACCTCAGGTACCAAACCCAGACTTGGAAATCTGACACTGGCTAGATTCTCAACAAGGTGTGAAAAAGGGAGGTGTTCTCAGAAATTTAGTAGCCACTAGCTTCTCCCAGATTTTTTTTTTCATCACCTGGAGACTGGATCATCCTTAGAAGAGATGTGGCAGACAATACAAATATACAAACATGTACATCATTAGCTTGACTTCATCTGAGGGAAGGGCAGCCTTAAGGACCAGCCTGCAAGGGGTGAGACCCCCAGCTCAAGAATCTTAGCACTGTTAATTAAGTCCACCTCAGCCCTGCAGAAGAAAGAGGCCCAGGCTGACAAGATCCTGCACTGCACGCTCCACCAGCTTTGCAGGCTAGTTTTAGTTCACCTCTTCACTTCTGCAGGTCCCCAGCTACTCCCAGCTAGGACAGCACACTGTTCCAATATGTTCCACCAGCACTGACCCACCAGCAACCCCCGCCCCCCCAGTTAACTACAAGCCACTCTTTCATGCAGCAAAGAGCATTTACTGAGAATACAAAATGTATTGTCGACAGAAGAGCAGAATGTTAGAAATCTTCCCACCCTCGATAAGGCTTGGAGGCAAAAGGTGAGGAAATGACACCAATCGACATTATAGGGGTTAGGGTGCCTCACTATTAAAGAAAGACCAATAGTCATCCACCCAGGAGCCCCTTGGCCCATAACATAACACCTCCACGTATTTGTAAAGCAGGGGCTAGAAGATAAGGGCTACCCACCCCTTCTCAGAGCACCGCTCTGAGACTTAAGAGTCATCAAAGATTATTCTATGTGCAGGGATTTCTCTCTGCAACAGTTTTGGGTGACTGCAGATCCCACCCCTAATTACATCTTCCCTATATCTTCCCTCCTGTCCTCATATGTGACTCTCAGGAACCCCATATCCTTGCCCTTTCTTTCAGAGGAAATCATTGGGGGGCATGAGGCCATGCCCCACTCCTGCCCCTATATGGCCTTTATTACATCTGACAGGAATAGGAGTCGTTGCGGAGGCTTCCTGATTCAATTTAATTTCATGCTGACAGCTGCTCACTGCAACACAAGGTGAGGAGAAGCAGCTAGCCACACTTTCTGAAATTCCCCATCGGAGCTTCTGTCCTCTATTGTGGTTGCTCCCCTGAGGGCTCACTAGAAGGCAGAACTGTGAAAATTGAAGTCTACTAAGTAGAACATTTGAGATCAAGGAGTGAGAGCCAGCGGCACACTTGAGTTGGCCAACTACACTGGCCAAATGAAAGCAGTGGTTGGGGTTAACTGTTCATGTTAAAAGTCAATGCAAACTTTGGAATATTGCCTCCATGCAAGAAGGAGCCCTCTGGAGTCTCATGTCCTTGAGAAGCAGAGAGTGATATGTCTGACAGTGAGGATCTCTGACTGACTTCACAGCTCTCCTCTTTACTCTGCTCTCTCCGCAGCTCAATGAGAGTCACACACAGGAGAGGACCCAGCAGATCATCCCTGTGGAAAAAGCTGTCCCCCACCCATGCTATCATCCTAACAATAGCACGAATGACATCATGCTATTAAAGGTGAGACATGCCACCCTCCCACCCACATAGCTCCACCCATCCCTCAGCCTCCCACACCTACCCTGGTGCCAGTGCTCTGCGTGGTGCAGGCTAGCCCCTCTCTCCTACTCTGATCCTGCTTCTTCCCTCTTCCATCCCGACTTTCAAAATATACCAGACTAATAGGATCCTAGCTTAGCCGGTCCTTCCTATCATTTCCCCATCAGCTGGTAAGAAAGTCAAGGAAGACTAGAGCTATGAGCCTCCTCAGTCTGCCCATGCACTATGACCATGTGAGGTCAGGGGTTCTGTGCCGTGTGGCTGAATGGGGATTAATGTCTCTCAACGCCACTGAAGGATCCCCTGTCCTACAAGAGGCTGGACTGATCATCCAGGAGGACCGTGAATGCAAAAATTATTTCCCTCGCTATTCCAAGACCACAGAGATTTGTGCTGGAGACCCGAAGAAAATATAGGCTATTTTCAAGGTAGGGTTCAAGCATTTAACAGACAAAATGCAGGATGAGAGGGACCTGAGAGAGGCCTGCATGTGAAAATGCCCAAACCCTGAACCCTACCTCAGAGAAGAGACAGCTCCAAAGTGCAGCTTTTAGTTCTTCACATGGGTATAGCAAGAAAGATGGAGAAACATCTGTCTTCCCAAAGCAGTACAAATTACCTTAGAGTATACCCGAGGAAAAGTCTTGGGCTGAGATAGATAGAAAAGGTGGGCCGCCCTGGAGCTCTGGTACTAAAGGAAGTTGGAAAACCTGTCCTGCCCTGATTGAACAGTTAGACTTGCCAGGAAGATGTAGGGAAAGCAGAGCCAGGGGAAACCAGGCTTTATTCTCCTTTCTCCACCCACAGAGTGACTCTGGGGGACCCCTCGTGTGTGACAACAAAGCATATGGAGTTTCTGCCTATGGGAAAAAGAGGAAAATCTCTCCAGCAGTCTTCACTAAGGCTGTGCACTACCTGCCGTGGATAAGCAGGAACATGAAGCTGCTCTAACAGGAGTTAAACCACCCGTGCCTGACCAGCCTGTCCGACCTCAGGCAAGAACCACGTGGAGTGGGCAGCAAAGAATGAAAATTCACAATAAATAACCTCCGGAGTGCATGGAGCTGAAGTTCTTTGCTATTTGAGTCCATGGTTTGCGCCCCCTGCTGGCCCAGGCAGACCTCCCCTGTCACTTCTGGGCTTGGCTTCCTCCTTCTTCCCCACCCACTCCTCTTACTGGAACTTCAGGCCACACAATTCCCACAGGTTTATCACCCATGCACGGTGGGAGGGAGGGTGCTGCTTCTTTGGCATTTGCCAGAGAGTCGAACAGGGCATTGATGAAGAGTGATTTGATTCTGAGAGCTCAGAAGCCTGTGGGTCCTGCCACCCATTCCGTTTCCTGTTTCCTGGAGCTCCCCGTCTCTGCCAGGGCAGGAGACTCTCACCACCTGAATGATCTGCTGTAGCAATGAGCTTTTCTACCTGGGTTCTCTGCTCCCCAGAATAACAACTCTGACCTTTGCATGAATAAATGCTTAAGCCAAAAGTCTTTGCTCCACCTAGGGACTCCCTCCACACTTCTTCCCTTTCAGTCTAATAAAAGGCTTTTTCTCTTACTATAATAAACCATATACAATAACATCATTTATGAAAAACTACATTACATTCACAATGGCCAGTCCATATGTATTTGGAGCTAACATTCTATTATCTATCCTATCTTGGAACGTTCAGAGTTCTGTACATAGATCAATCATAATTTGCATTACCAACTTTAAGCCTCTTCTTAGACTTAAGGACATTTTATTAAATCCTACACAACTTAAGCTTAATTCTGAGACTATAACTATCTAGTGTTCAACCCCATCAGAGACTGGAGAAGGAATAAATATCACCTGAGTAAGGAGGAAGTGTAGTTTCCTCAAATTTCTCTGTGTCATCTTCAGATTATTTTGTGAAGCAAGAAATATGAAGAACTGCTTACCCTGTCTTGGTAAGCAAGGCTCAGCAGCCAACTTCCCTGCATCTCGTCTGTCCCGTTTGGACAGCATACTGTCAGCAGTTGAACCAAGGGCAGTTTCCACTTTTGAAGCAAACTCCACAAGGTGGTTCTTCGATGCTAACTGTCCTCTTTGAAGTAGAAAGGAGGTCCTGTCAGGAGAGGACCTGTGAGAAAGATTATTAAAGATGTTAGTAAAACATCTTTAAATGCCATATTGTTTAGATCTCTGAGGTTTTTGAAGACCGTTTGTCTATATATGGTATATATTAACTTTTGTTTCTAGCTATTAACTATTTGTTCAACCTAGAAAGCATATTTCTGTAATTAACTAAATTATCCAACATGACCATGAGTTTGACTGTCTGACTGCTAACTTACATTTATTAATCATCTTAAACAGTTTTAGTTTCCAAAAGAACTAGAAATTAACATTGAATTTTAAAGAATTATATAGTTACAATACCTTAAAGGGTTGATACATAGTGTGTTGTAACCAAATATAATCTTAATTTTGTATCACTATACGAAGATCTATACCAATGTAGTAAAATATAAGCTCAATTTGTATCAATCAATATACAAATACCTATACAAATATAAGACTTTTGGCTAGTAGTAGCTCTATAGTTTAAAAGTAAATTTAATAATTTACTGTTTATTCCTATTATACCCCCCCTTTTCTTTTCATCCCTTCTCTCTCCTTTTCCACCGAACACTAGACAGGCGAGAAAGGACGATACAGGAAAGAAAAGGAAAGAGAAAAATAGATCCCTGATTCTAATTGCTTATACTTTGTCTCCTCCCTAATCGAGACCATTAAATTTACAAACCAAGCCCCCTTCAACAACAACAACAACCACCACCCACTGAAAGACCAAAACCCATCCACCCGACTCGGGAATGGGGTGTTGCCCTCTTAAAAATTGTTCCTTGCTGATTTACACTGTCATTTTCCTTTTGGGGGATCCCTAAAAAATGAGATATTGATCAATTTTAAGAGAGCTAGCTGTAACATTTGTTGTCCAGTCTCTGCATGCTGTGAAAAATGCGGGTTTACATGAAGTTCTGACTGGAAAAGTCGGAAAGGCTGGAGCAATTGGGGTTGGCAGATTTCTTTGGAAATGTTCTGGAAGCAGGTTTTGATGAAACAGGTATTAAGGCAGTCTAAGGTCAGATCACCTGGGTTACTTGTCTTCTTTTGTGTCTGGTCCACGTAAACTTTCAAAGATATTACACATTTCTGATTGACATATGTATGGAATGTACACTGTGTAAAAGTCATTTTTAAGAAAATTGTCTGATCTCTGAGCAGGCCCAGTATATGTCCCTCTCATAAGTTAGTTTTGATTATATAAACAGACTGCAATCTAAAGTTTTATCTATGCCACTTGAAAGGATGCTATGATAAGTCCTAAAGACTTTGTAACTAACATGATTTATTGACTATACATAGCTGAAGTTCTGGCTGGGGACCTCTTCATGTCTCAGCCTGTCTCAGAGCTGTTCCCATGCAGAAGGATCTGCTTATTTACGTCTTTGATTTTTTCTTTCTCTCTCTTCCTGTTTGTAGTCAAGATCTTCAGGGGTTCTTCCCTTGTCAAATCTGATTTTCCTCAGTTTGGATGAGTCAACAGTCTGTTCTCTCCTGTTGAAATAAAGACAAAATCTCCTCCCTAATGCAACATATTTCCTGCCCTCCACTCCAAGACTATCATATATATATATGTGAGTGTATCTAATTCATCAGTCCCTTCCAAATTCCAGTGCATTTTAGCTGCTGTGCTTTGTCTCATTGGTCTTAAAAAAAAAAACTCAGTCAATAAAGCACAGTTCAAACTATCTCTGGAAAAATCTCACATCCCCCTTCTGTTCTGTGAGGATTTCCTTTAAAGTCCTGTTACATCTCTCTCTAAAGTTGCTTGACCTGTAGGATTGTAATATAAATCTGTAACACATCTCATGCCATAATGTTTAAAATATTGTTGGATCCTAATGGGTACATATACCTGAGCGTCATCAGCTCCGATCTGCAGAGGCAATTCTAAGACAGCCATCATCTCATAAATGTGCAATCTCAGAATCATCCTTCTCAGAGTTCAAGGCAAAAGCCCTTTGGAATTCTGAATGTGCATCAATAGTATGATGTATCGACATGTGTACATGTCTTAATTCTCCAAACTCTATAAAATGAAACACATAATCTACTGTCTGACATTGCCCTAAGATAGCATCATGCAGTAGAATCTGGATGCTTAACTCAAAATATTGCATCTCTGTGAGTTGCCGTTCTAGTTCCTCAAGGCTTTGTGAGTTTTTTTGTTTTACGTCTGGAACTCCCTTGTTTGCTGTTACTTAGGTTTCAGATTGGATTCTTCTGAAGGTTCTTTATTCCGATTTAAAGAACCCTCTAACCTCTGTTCCATGGCCTCCCATCTTGGATTCCTTCTTTTAGCCTTCTGATGTAAGTCTGTTTATTCCGATCTCTCTTAAAGATGATCTACACAGTTGTAATCGTTACTGAAACAATAATTATCTGATGCTTATGAGTGAAACAGAATCATAAGGGATCCGGATGCACCGTGTCACTGTGGACTTCTCCACCCTTAACTCAGAAAATCGTTTTCTTCTGTAAACTCGAACTCTCTCCTTCCCTGACAGACTTTACTTCCTTATTTTTAAAGTATTTTCCCTATACATTTTTATACCCAGTTTATTTTCTCTTTTACTGTTTTCAAACTTAATACCTTACCACTTCAGAAGTTTGGGACTTTTTAGTTCCATTGCAGATCCGGGAAAATCTGCAGGGCGTCAGGCCAGCATGTGTCTGTAGTGGCTAACTCTGCCCCCTTAACTCGGTCTAACAAGCTGCCGTTGCTCTTCCTCCCTTGGGTTGGTCTGTTTCTCTGGGCACTTGTAGTCTTTTCCCGAGTGGACCCAAATTGGGTCACCAGCTCTCTTTATCCCACTAATCAATCTTTCTCTGAAACCGTGCCAGGCTTGGGAGAAGCCATAGCTACTGTGTGACCTGAAGCTCAGGTCCAAGAGAGACTGCAGAGTGAAGCCTTTTCTTGTCTCCGCTTCTGGCTTTGCTCCTTTCTTTTCTTAAAAGGCCAGGCCTGTCCAGCTAGCTTACAACTGCCTGACTTCTGGTCTGGCTCCCATGCCTGAATCATTTTGTTGTAAACTTGGAGTCAATGCCTTACATTAGACACCATCTGTAGCTGCGAGCTGTTCTACCTGGCCTCTATGTCCCCCAAAATAATGATTCCGTGACTGAATTATGTACGAATAGATTCTTAGGGAGAACCCTTATGCATGTTCTCCGATTAGATCACAACGTAATTACCCACTTGTTCTAGTCTAAGTCCTGCCATATGGCTTGTTCTAGTCTAAGTCCTGCCATGTGGCTTGTTCTAGTCTAAGTCCTGCCATATGGCTTGTTTCCTCCCCCCAGGCTCATGAATCTCTTCATTAGCCTTCCTGGGTGAATCCTTCCCACACATCTCTCTATCCCAGAAATCCTCTCTGTATTCATGAATTCCCACCTCCTGTTTACTGCCCAAGTTCATAGCTCAAAAGCTTTCTTATTGACAAGTGAAGCTTTCACGCAGTACACAAGAGTTTATAGTCTGCAGTCTAGAAGGCTGAGCCATCCTTCTGATGGCCCCAGGATCACCTTGGTCCTGATTCCCAGCCAAGCTCAGAGCTCAGTCAACTTCTACACCCCTTTCTTGCCTTCCTGTGTTTTCTATCCAACTTCCACTAGACACCAGTAGTTTCCAATCCAGCCCCACTACTCCCAGCCTCACTTAATCCATCCTTTCACTCCTCTACCTATAAGTTCCAAGCACTGTGAAGTCAGCTCTACCTTATATTCCAGCTAGACCTGAGCTGCAAGTCACCTGATGTTCACCCCTTCCAAGTAGGCCTGGCTGGTTGAGCCCTTTTTCAACCCAAGTCTTTCATGGAAATAGAGGCTGATCCATGACCTCCAGTCTCACAACAACCCTGGCTCAGCCAAGAACCTCTGCCTTCCCCTGCTGTCCACATGAGGATATGGCAGCTTGTGAATCCTAGGGATCCAAGGGTCGCTAGGCTAGAAGTATACTTCTGACATCATCAATCAACACTTGTAGGTCTCTGGGTTTGTATCAGGTACACAGTAGACTCCTTCTTCACCGTCATCCTCTTGTTTCTCTAGACAGCTCAGCGTGGCACCGTTGCTGGGTGAAGCCTCTCTGACGATAGTTGGTTAGGCATCCAACTATGCATATAGCAGAATCACTCCGTTGACTTCTCTTTATGGCTAGTTGTGCTTGGTTCTATCCTAGTTCTCTGGGCATTCTCACCTCTGGCTCCTGACCATCCAGGCAGTGTGAGGCACTGGTGTCCTCTCATGGTGTGAGCCTCATGTTGGACTAGTCATTGTTTGTGCATTGGACAATTTCTGTAGTCAGAACAAATGGTTGGTCAAAGGTTTTGTGGTTGTGTTGGTGTTCCAGTCCCACCACTGGAAGTCTTGCCTGGTGACAGAAGAGGCCTGATTTGGGCTCCATAACCTCCATTTCTTGCAGTCTTTTCTAGAGTCACCTCATGGATGCCAGGGAGTTTCTAGTGCACTAGGTTTCCACATTGCCCTGTTCCCCATACACCAATTCCAGTCGTCTCCCCTGTACATTCTCCCTTCATTCTGCCCTCTCTACCTGACTGTTTCTGATCAATCACACCTCTACCTACCCCAGTACGTCTGCAAAATCTATTCTACCTCCCCTTCCAAGGAGATCCATGATCCCCCCCCCCCCCAGCACTCCTTTTAGCCTCTCTGGGTCAGTGGATTATAGCATGATTAATCTTTACTTAACAGCTAATAGCTACTTCTGGTGCCCAGCCTGGTCTCAAGGTAAACTAAGACAGGCAGCAAAGTGTGTCATCAGCGACTGTGTGGGGGAGGGGGGCAGTTGGGGTGGCAAAAATTGCTTACTTCTGGCAATTTTATATCTTTCTTTAACTCTTTGCTATGCCTGTGAAATATGACATGGGAATTTTGATATGCTTTGTGTTGGTTCAGTATGTCGATTTGGCAGTATTGATTTTTTTTCCACAATGTTGGTTCTGCCTATGCAGGAACAGGAAATATTTTTCCATCATGAATCATTTTCTGTGATTTCCTTTTGTAATATCTTGAAACTTTGGAGAGAAGTAAACCACAGATTGAATATGACTAGTAAGATAGTATATACATAAACCAGGAAACATGAGACTATAGTGTAATGTATTCATTATAATAATGGACAAAATGTGAGGAAAGAGAGTAAAAATAAGGGGCTATGGAAGATTGAAGACAGGTGATGGACATGAAATATGAAAGAGTATGTTAAACTAATTGTTATTTTATTTCTTTTTTAACTTTATTGACTATGCACCTCAATCCCACTCATCTTTTCATCCCTTCTTATCTGCCCACTGCCATGCAACCCCCTTCCAAGAAAAAGAAAATAAAATGAGATTGAATTTGAAAAAATCTTGCCATGGAAGCTGTAGGATGTCACAGCAGGTCGCACAGGCTACCCTTTGTCCACACATCTTTACTTGCAAATGTTCATTAAAATGAGTCATTGGCCTGTTTCAAGGCCTTGGCCTTGTGATGCACTGTCCATATTGGATCCTCATGAGGACTCCTCTCCGATATTGTGCTGTTGCCCTGGGTCGGAGATCCTGTGGCTCTGGTTCTGCAGGACCAGCACCTTCACAAGCTCCAGCAGTTCATAGATGGGTAGATGTTGGGGTGGGGCAGCTCAAAGCCCTGCATCTGGTTCTAGAAGATAGCTGAGATGGTTGGCCCACCAGCAGTCCTGTATGAATACCACTAGGGCTAGCTCGCCTGCATTTCCCTGGCTAGCTCACCCAGTGTTGCAGGCATCAAGGGTCAGGGAGGGTTGTTCTGTTTTACATCCTTTCAGCTGGCTCACTGATACCTTCAACATGGGGGCCAGCTCTACTGTGTTGCTCAGGCCAGGTGTAGGGCCTGCTCTCCCCAGTGCAGCAGCCTGTGCTGTCTGGGGCCAGCTCTCCAGGTCCCAGGACCTCAGTTCAGCTCACCTGCCTGCCTCAGGTGTGAGGGGGTAGTGAGGAAGGGGATATCTCCCATGACAACTCTTGGGAAATGAGGTACAGGGCCAGCTCTCTCACACTAACACCGTCAGTGGCTTATGTGTATTCCATTGACTGACACCAGAACAAATTTAATCATGTACATTGTGCACTTTACTTATTAGATATCACAAACATGGATCCTGCTTCATGGTTTTAATAGATTTTCTCTATGTGGTAACCCATATAATGATGATTATTCTGCTCTGAAAGTGTTTTAAGTAACTTATCTATGTGTGTAGATATGTCATTATGCACAGTCCATTTCAGGGGGGATTATTTGTGCATATTGTAGCTTATATAAGTAATTCGTAGCCCAAAAGAGTTATCCCTTCAAAGTGGCTCAGAAAAGCTAAAAGGTTGCATACCAGTGGACTATATGACTAATTCTGATCCAATTATTATCAGGACTTTAGTTCACAACTAAGACAAGAAATCCTACCTTGGTTCGAAAGTACGAAATGAAAAAAATTCAAAAGTATCTGAGATCCATGAAGCAGTGATGGGAAAGCAGGACCAGGGTAGATCTGCACATACACACACACACACACACACACACACACACACACACACACACACACACACAGAGAGAGAGAGAGAGAGAGAGAGAGAGAGAGAGAGAGAGAGAGAGAGAGCTATGCTCAGAGTGAGACCAGCCTGTCTCACCCTCCCAGAGTGATCTCACACAGCTCTCACCATCTAGTGCTCTAATTACAGGCCCTCAGCTCCCTCTAGTCATGATCAGACATTTCAAGAGCTGCATCCCTGTCTCTCACTCCTGGATATAGCCTATTAAATAATCACTCAAGATCTAATCATGGTCCTTGTTTTTTTATAGAAAATGCTAGGCAGCATTGTAGCAAATACCATTGGAGTCATCAGCAGGGAAGCCGATGCTGATCTGATCTTAGTGACCATTAAATCCAGGCCTCAAGCTCTTTCCCCAGATATAATGACAATAACTAGTAAACAGGTGAAGTATACCTGTCATTCATGATCCGTTTTTACACTTAACTATGTATGACAGAAACATGACTATTTGAAGATAGAGCAAACACTTGCTTTTGCAATTTCTCTGTGACTTCTAGAAGTTTCAGGAGAGTCAGAATGAGCTTTGATTAATAAATTAGAATATTTAAACAGATTGTTCCACAGAATTATCCGTCATCCCAGAGGTTAGTGAGATGATGTATTGCAATATTGTCCCAGAAAATGACTCAGTATCAATTCTAATTAAGTGCTGTATAACACTGTAAGTGTATGTGTAGTATGCTATAATTGTTGTTAGGATAAATTGGTTGCCAGTATTATTTTGAAAAGATAAAGAAAAGAAGAGGAGAGGAGAAGAAGGAAGAGAAAGAAGAGGAGGAGGGGGAGGAGGAAGAGGCGGAAGAGGAGGGAGAGGAGAAGGAGGAGAAAAAAGGAAGAAAAATAAATCCAATCACATCTTACCAGGATTCAAAGTGTAAGTGTGGAAGCCTTAGCAAAGGGGCACACTACTCTCCATGCAGTCACTGTGGACTTCCTGGAGTCTCAGGCCTTCTCAACTACAGCCTCCAACCATTTACATTTTTTGGTCTTTATCCCAGCTTAGCTCATAGGATGTCAGTGTGGTGATAGTGTCATTTTTACCCAAAGTAGAAAACTTACTTAAGTAATCTGACACCAAACAGAAGCAGAAGTGCCTAGGTTTAAATTCCTGCAAGGCCCCTGAGCCCACACCTCCTTCCTCCTCTTCCAAGGGCTGTGTCTACTCCGCTCTCCTTCAACTGAGCAGCCTTCCTGGGAGGATGCTACCAGTTCTGATTCTCCTGATCTTTCTTCTGCCAGTAGGAGATGGAGCAGGTGAGTGACCACCCCTGTGACACAGGTGCTGTCCCATGACACTTCTGCTGACTTTCTGCTCACCAGTTGTCATGATTGTCCTGGCACTGACGCCAGGAGATTTTTGAATCTCAGGTCCCATACCAAACCCAGACTTGGGAATGTGACACTGGCTAGACTCTCAAGAAGATCTCAGGAAGGGAGGTGTTCCCAGAAAAATTAGTAAGCACTAGCTTCTCTCAGCTTTTTTATTTTTTAAATCAACTGGAGACTGAATCATCCTTAGAAAGAGATGTGGCAGACACTGCAAAGATACAATGAGTGCATCATTAACTTGACTACAGCTGAGGGAAAGTCAGCTTTAATGACCAACCTGCAATGGGGTGAGGCCCCCTAGTCCAAGAATCTTAGCATCATTAAGTCCACCCTCAGCCCTGCAGAAGAAAGAGGCCCAAGCTGACAAGATCTTGCACTGCACGCTCCACCAGCTTTGCAGGCTAGTTTTAGTTGGCCTCTCCACTTCTTCAGCAGGTCCCCAGCTACTCCCAGCTGTTCCAATATGTCCCTGGCTCAGAATCCCACCAGCACTGACCCACCAACCCTCCAGTTAACTAGAAGCCACTCATTCGTGCAGCAAAAAGCATTTTTGCTGAGAACCCAAGATGTGTTTTAGGCACAAACAAGGATAAAATTAGAAAATCCAACTCTATAGGGTGTGTGGGTAAAATGTGAGAAAATGACACCAGTCAATACTTTAGGGGTTAGGATGACTCAGTAACAACCAAACACCAACGTGGATATTCGCAGGGTTCCCTCAGCCTCTACGTGATGAAGACAGAGCTCATCTCTCTGTGTATTTGTAAAGCAGCAGCTGAGGGACAAGTGCTACCCACTGCTTCCCAGAACATGACTCAGACTTCAGAGTCAGCACATTACTCCATGTGCAAAGTATCCTGTCTGCAACAGGCTTGGGGAACTGCGATCATTCCATCCCTTGACCGACTCTGATGACCTTATCTGTTGCTCCCAGACACCTAATATTCTAGCTTTTTTTTTTTCTAGAGGAGGTCATCGGGGGCCATGAGGTCAAGCCCCACTCTCGCCCTTACATGGCATTAGTTGTGTTTCTGAAAGTTAATGGGATTGGAAGTTCCTGTGGCGGCTTCCTGGTTCAAGACTACTTTGTGCTGACGGCTGCTCACTGCATTGGAAGGTGAGGAGAAGCAGCTAGCCCACGTCTTCAGAGAATCCCACAGAAGCTTTGGTCCTCTGTTGTGGATGTTTCCCTGAGAGCTCACTAGAAGGCTGGACTGTGAAAATGGGAGTCAGATGAGAGGTAAATTTAAGATCAAAGTGTAACAGGTCGGAGCCCGAAGCGCACTTGAGTTGATCAACTGCACTGGCCAAACTAAAGCAGTGGTTGAGGTTGAAAGTTCACATTAAAAACACGATGCAAGCTATGGAATATTGCCTAGATGAACTCCCAGATGTCCCATGTCGTTGAGAAGCAGAGAGCAGTAGGTCTGACCCTGAGGCTCTCCTATGTCCTCAAGTCCCCTCAGCTAGAGCCCCACCCTGCCTCCTCTGCCTTTCAACAGCTCCTGGACTGCATGCTCTCTGACTCCCCATTGTCCTCTCTACAATGCTCTCTCCACAGCTCAATGACAGTCACACTGGGGGCCCACAACCTCCGTGCACAGGAGGAGACTCAGCAGATTATTCCTGTGAATAAAGCTCTTCCCCACCCAGACTATAATCCTCTGGATCACACCAATGACATCATGCTATTAAAGGTGAGACCTGCTACCCTCCCACCCACACTCCTCTGCCCACTCCTCTCCCCTCCCACCTGGTGCCTGTGCTCCGAGTGGTGCAGAGATAGCCTGATCCTCCTGTTCTAATCCTGCTTCTTCCCTCTCTTCCATCCCAATTTTAAAAGACTCTCAGGCTAGCAGGCTCCTAGCTGAGCTGGTCTCTCATGACTCTTCCCAATCAGCTGGAGAGTAAGGCCAAGGGGACTAGAGATGTGAGGCCCCTCAAGTTGCCTGGGCCCAAAGACAAGGTGAATCCAGGGGATGTGTGCAGTGTGGCTGGCTGGGGGAAAACGTCCATCAATACCACTGAAGGATCTGCTCTCTTAGAAGAGGCTGAATTGATCATCCAGGAGAACAAGGAATGCAAAAAACAATTCCGTCACTATTCCAAAATCACAGAGATTTGTGCTGGAGACCCAAACAAAATAGAGGCTCCGTCCAAGGTGGGGATCAAGCAATTCACAGACAAAATCCAGGGTAAGAGGGTCCTGAGAGAGGCCAAGGTGTAAGAATGGCAAAACCCTCAGCTTTGGTCTCTTGGGGTTTTGTTTGTTTGTTTGTTTGTTTGTTTTTATAAGGGGGAGGGCAGGGCTGGATGTCACTTTCTTTTTATTTTTTTAGTTAGATATTTTCTTTCTTTGCATTTCAAATGTTATCCCCTTTCCTGGTTTCCCCTCAGAAAACGCCCTATCACCTCTCCCCTTCCCCTGCTCACCAACCGACCCACTACTGCTTCCTGGTCCTAGCATTCCCCTACACTGGGGCATTGAGTCTTCCTAAGACCAAGGGCCTCTCCTCTCATTGATGACAAACAAGGCCATCCTCTGCTGCATATGAGACTGGAGCCATGGGTCCCTCCATGTGTACTCTTTGGTTGGTGGTTTAGTCCCTGGGAGCTCCCAAAATCCAGCATTGGTTTCTTATGTGGCTGTAGCAAGAATGTAAGCATCGAAAACCTCTGTCATCCCAAACAGGATAAATTATCTCAGTGTCCCTGAGGACTTCAGGGAAAGCCTAAGCCTAGGATGGAAGGAAAAGTTGGGCCTCCCTGGAGCTCTGGGACTGAGGGAAGCTGGAAAACCTGTCCTGCCCTGATCTAAAGTTAGCCTTGCCAGGAGGACAAGCAGAGCCAGAGGGAGCCAGGCTAAGATCTTCCTTTCTCTGCCCACAGGGTGACTCGGGGGGACCCCTCGTGTGTAACAACAAAGCTCATGGAGTTTTGTCTTATGTGAAATCCAAGAAGATCTCTTCAGGAGTCTTCACTAAGGTTGTGCACTTCCTGCCGTGGATAAGCACAAACATGAAGCTGCTCTAACAGGAGTTAAACCACCCGTGCCTTACCAGCCTGTCCGCCCTCAGGCAAGAACCACGTGGAGTGGGCAGCAAAGAATGAAAATTCACAATAAATAACCTCCAGAGTGCATAGAGCTGAAGTTCTTTGCTGTTTGAGTCACTTCATGGATTGCGAACCTCGCTGGTCCAAGCAGACCTCCCCTGTCACTTCTGGGCTTGGCTTCCTCCTCCTTCCCCAGCGTCTGCTCTTGCTGGAACTTCAGGCCATACAATTCCCACAGGTTTATCACCCATGCACGGTAGGAGGGAGGGTGCTGTTTCTTTGTTTCCATTTATAAGATAGGATCTCACTGTATAGTTCTGGCTGCATAGAGTTTGCTATGTAAACCAGCCTGGCCTTCAACTCACAGAGATCTGCCCCTCTCTGCTTCTTTGGTGCTAGGATTAGAAGTGTGTGCCATGACATCCAGCCATATCCATGTTTAATTCTCATGTCTCCAAGGTTGGCTTTCTCACAACACAAACATCAGGAGTCTACAGCACTACTGAGGTGCCGTGCACTGAGTCACTTGTTCACACTTAGTCCTCCAGACATGAATCTTCTGGACAGAGGAAATTCCTACATCTCTGAGCCACCATCACCACCACCCCTCAACAATGGCAGATGGTTGAACAAGGCACTGAGGTGAAGGGAGATTTGATTCTGGGAATTCAGAAGTCCATGAGCTGTGTAACCCAGTCACTTTCCAGTTTGTAGGAAGGAACTCCCCCTTTCTAGCAGGACATGTGACTCTCAACACCTGCAGTCTCAAATACATAGACATCAGCTGATGGACCCAGACTTACCTGGGTCTCATTTCCCAGCCCACCACACAACTTAGTCAACTTCTGTCCCCCTTTGTGGCCTTCCAGTGTTTTCCATCTGACCTCTAGCTAACAGTAGTTTCTACTCCATCCCTACCTCAGCCAGGCCTGATTTATACCAGACTTTCACTCCTCTACCTATAAATTCCAAAATTTTGGAGTCTTCTCTACCTCATATTCCAGCAAGACTTGGGCTGCGAGTCACCTGGGCTCACCCCTTCCACCTAAGCAAGGTTAATGAATTCCATGGACAGAGAAACTCATCAAGACCTCCAGTTTGTCAAGTACCATGGCTTATCCTAGAATCTCAGCCTCCCCCTGCTGACCACATAGGGATATGTCAGTTTGTGAAATCTAGAAATCCAAGAGATGCTAGGCAAGAAGTATCTCTTGACATCAACAATAAACAATTTTAGGTCTCTGGTTTTGTATCAGGTACACAGTAGACTCCTTCTTCAGCTTTATCCTCTTGTTTCTTTAGACAGGTCAACATGACACAGATGGATCTATATCTGGAATGCACAGAAAAAAATCATGTTTTAAAAAAATGATTAAATTCTCTCGATTCTAACAGTTCTAAGTCCCTGGCATTCTTGGGTTCAGAATGCAGTGTGTAGAATTGGAAGGAAGTTGGAAGACTTCCAACTCTCTGGATTTCAGTGTACTTCAGGTAGGGCCCCTACTGTAATTTGTGGACAGAAGAAAGGCAAGTAGAGAGGATTTGGCTTCCTTGAAATTCAAATCGTACACTCAGTCTAGCTGAAGTATAAGACAGCCCATGCTGACCCATGACCCTATTCAAGTCCCTCACACAGCAGCCTGGCGAATTATAGTTTTTCTTCTCTCATACATTCCATCCTGGGGGAGGTCTTTAAGAATGAAATCCAACAGTTTTTAGCAAGGGGATTAGGGTAAAAGTCAAAACCCATGGGCGCCATGTCTGTCATGCTAGGACTTGTCTTAGCCATGCTCAGACCTGCTAGAGCCATTCTTGAAGTTGGTGCGAATCTTTTCCTAGAATGCCATTTTTATCTAACTGACAGGTTCCTTTGCCTTACAGAAATTTGTCACTTTTATGAAGTCCCAATTAAAAACTGTTGGTCTTAGGGACTACACTATCATTGTTCTGTTCAGAAAGTTGTCTCCTGTGCCAATGCGTTCAAGGCTTTTCCTCACCTTATTTTTTATCAGGTTGATTGTACGTGGATTTATGTTAAGGTCTTCGGTCCACTTGCCCTCATGTTTTGTGAAGGATGATAGATATGAATTCTTCTACATGCAAATATCCAGTTAGACCAAGACCATTTGTTGAAGCTGTCTTCTTTTCCCATTGTGTATTAGGAATTAAAAAAAATGAAAAATCAGTTGTCCATAGGTCTCTGCATTTAAAACCCAAACCTTCCATTGGATTCTGTTGATCAACATGTCTGGTTTTATGACAACACCATGCACTATTTATTACTAAAGTTCAGTAGCTGAGCTTAAATTCGGGGATGAAGATTGAACACTTTAAAAATTATAGTTATTAGAATTTATTTCATTCATTCTTTCCTTTTTGTTTAAACTTTTGTTTATTTTATTTAGTTCTCCATCTGTTGATTGGCAGTTTTACTTACCTGGTGTTTAATTTCTGAAATTCTTTATTTATTTTGGAGAATAGTCTGTGGTGGCTAATCGTGGTTGTTAACTTGACTCCATTTGGAAGGAACCAAACCCAAGCATCTGGGCACACCTGTGAGGGATTTTCTTGATTAGATTACATGATATGGAAAATGGACCCTAAATCAGGGCCACCCTGTTGGGGGAAATATTAAAAAAGAAACACCAAGTTCCCATGCTATTCCCATCTACTCTCTGCCCTGTGGTCTCGCTGCCTCTTGGCTAGCCTCAATCCACAACCTTCCCTTCTTCGGTTCGCCTGCCTCAAAGCCACCCTTACCTTCTCAGCCATCGTTCCTCCGCCCCTCATGGTCAGCAGTCACAATACCCCTTAACCCAGTAAATCAAAGCTCTAGAAGCTTATAATTAATCAGATTTATATATCTATAAATTCTCAAATCTCAAGGTGCCCAAAAAATAATTTCAGAGCCAATTGATAATGACATAAGTTGCTCAACTAGATAAGACCAATTGTCCTGCAATTATGTATCCCTTATAAGATAATCATAACTACCTGTGGCTATTAAAAACCATGCAGAATCTGGATCATCTTGTTCCTCCTCCATCTTCCTTTCTTCTCGTCTTTCCTTCTTCTCTAGCAATTTCTCAAGGAGAGAGAACAGCCACCCAGATTTGCACAACCTGGGTCCTTTGAGTATGAGTATGCCATGCGCTGGAAGGCACTCACTACGATGGAGAAGCAACAGCAGGATCAAGTGGACCAGAACATCAAGGAGGATCATAAGAACCTGGAGATGGAGATGCAGGCAGCATGACATGAGTACCACATTATGCCAATGAGGCAGGATTTGATGAGATGTCAAGAAGAGCTTTGGAAGATAGAGGAACTGCATAACCAAGAGGTTCAGAAACAAAAGCAGTTAGAACTCAGACAGGAATGGGAACACAGGCACTGTGATTGCAGTAGCAACAAGAAGAAATGATGCGATGACAGAAGGAAGGATTCAAGGGAATCTTTTCTGATGTGAGAGAACAAGAGATACAGATGGGCCAAATGGCTATGAAAGGTGCTATGGGCATAAACAACAGAGGAGCCATGACCAGTGCTCCTGTGCCATCTGGTACTTCAGCTCCTCCAAGACCTGCCACTATGATGCCAGATGGAACCCTTGAATTAACCCCACCAACAACTGAATGTTTTGACCAAGCTGCTACAATGGAAGAAATTGGAGCAATTGGTGGAATTCCTCCTGCTTTCAACCATCTAGCTCCGGGAGCTGAATTTGCTCCAAATAAACAGGCCACTATTAGATAAAGTTGTATTGTCTAGTTTCCTGCAGCCCTTAAAAGAAGGGCCCTTTTTGCACTAGCCAGATCTCTACCCTGAAAAACTGTTGGGGGTTCTTCCCAATATATATTTCTTCCCTGCTTGTACTACTCTAGGGAGTATGTTTGAAGGAAGAGGACAAGGGGGGGGTGGTATTTAACAAATCAAAGTCTGTGGTATAGTGCTTTATCAAGTCTGCCTGGTACATTCCTGAACTATATTGATATTGATTGTTGAGAGCCTGGAGAACCATAAAAAATGGACTCAGCTTCATTGCTTCATTAATCTTGATAATTCTCTCTCTCTCTCTCTCTAACTCTCTCTCTCTCTAACTCTCTCTCTCTCTGCCTCCCCTGCCCGAGTCGTGTTTTAATTACTTTCTCAACTTTATTCCCCTCAACCCCAGAGACACTGCCATATATACCACAAAACATAAACATCCTCCAATGACCTAGCCCCATTCCTCCATTCATTTCCAGGTAAGAATTCAGACAAATGTCCACAGAGGTTACAGCATAAATACAGTTCTGTTATATCTCATATATGACCACTTTGTGTCCTAAAGAAGACACTTTCTCTTAGAGTTTTTTAATTTTAGTATATCTTAAAAGATCTTGTGATAACTTGCCTCCATTTTTTGTGTCTCTGATGTTGCTGTTCACAGCTTTTCTTGACAGGACTAGTACAATCTCTGCAACAGTAGCCTTAGTCTTGCCTGTCTTGGGTAGCTGCACTGTGAATTTTTATTAGTGTACTATGATTTGTTCCTGATACTTTCAATTTGAAATTTTTTTCTGAGAAATGGAGCAGTAATGTAGCATCATCTTATTAAAATACATTTGATGCCTTTAAAAAGAAAAGCCATGCTGAATTTACAACCAGAGTCATGCTTTTATGATAAAAGAAAACCAGAGCAAATTTTATTACTTTCATGTGTACAATTTACTCATTAGATATCACAAGCATGAATTCTCCATCATAATTTTAAATTTCTTTTTATGTGGTCACCCATATGATTAAGATTATTCTGTTCTGTAAGGCTTTGGTTGCTTATCTGTATGTGCAGATACCATGTCATTTATACACAGTCCCTTTCAGGGGGAAATATCAACACTCATTAGAGTTTATGTAAGTAATGTGTAGCCCAAAAGAGTTATCCCTTCACGGTAGCCCAGAAAAGCTAAAAGGTTACATAAGAATGGGCTACATGACTAATTTTGATCTAAAATTATCACAACTTTAGTTCACAACTAAGAAATAAAAGCCTCCCTTGATCTGAAATATGAAGTGAGAAAATTCAAAAGTATCTGAGATCCACGAAGCAATGATAGGAAAGCAGGACTGGGGTAGATCTGAGGTTTTCTGAATGCACACACACACACACACACACACACACACACACACACACTCCTGTGCTCAGGTCTAGGTCAGCCTGTCTTATCTCCCAGAGTGATCACACACAGCTCTCACCATCTAGCACTCTAAGCACAAGCTCTCATCTCTCTCCAATCAAGATGAACATTTTCATGGGCTGCATCCATATATCTCTCACTCCTGGATGTAGTCCATTAAATACTCATTCAAGACCTAATCATGGTCCTTGTTTTTCTATAGAGAATGCTAGGCAATACTGTAGGAAATACCACTGGAGTCATCAGCAGGGAAGCCAATGCTGATCTGATCTTAGTGACTTCTAAGAAAAAATGTCTTTCTTAGGATATGAAGGGGTCATATGTGAGACATAACAGAACTGTATTGTGTTGTAACCTCTGTATACATTTGTTTGATTTCTTACCTGGAAGTGAATGGAAAAATGGGGCTAGGTCATTAAATCCAGACCTCAAGTTATTGACCCAGAGATAAATGACAATACCCAGTTCACAGATAAAGTATACCTGTAATTTGTGATCCATTATTATACTTAACTATGTGTGACAGTTCACATGACTACTTGGAGACAGGGCAAACACTTGCTTTTGATATTTCTCTGTGACTTCCTAGGAGTTCCAGGAGAATCAGAGTGAGTTCAGAGTAATTCATCAGAATATTCAGACAACTCCACAGGATGATGTCATCCCAGAGATTAATGCCCTGATGCACAGCAACACTGCCCAGCAGATATGGCACAGTCTCACCTCTCACTCAGTACTGTGGAACTTTGAGAGTGCATTGTAGTGTGCGATAACTGCTGTGAGGATAATTTGGTTGTGAGTATTATTTTTTGAAAATGGAAGGAGAAAAAAAAAACAAAGAAAGCAAAACAGATATAAAAAGTGTCTCAGCCTTAGAAAAGGACATACTTGTGTGCAGCCACTGTTGACTTCCTGGGATCTCAGACCTCCTCAACCACAACCTCCAAACCTGTACATTTTTTACCTTTATCCCAACTTAGCTCATAGGATGTCAGTGTGGTGATAGTGTCATTTTTACCAAAACCAGAATATTTCCTTAAGTAATGTGACGTCAATCAGAAGCAGAGGTGCATAGGTTTAAAATGCCTGTGAGGCCCCTGAGCCCACATCTCCTTCCTCGCCTTCCAAGGGCAGTGTCTGCTCTGCCCTCCTTCATCCTGAGCAGCCTTCCTGGGAAGATGCCACCAATCCTGATTCTCCTGACCCTACTTCTGCCTCTCAGAGCTGGAGCAGGTGAGTGAACACCCCTGTGCCAGTGATGCCGTCCCATGACACCTCTGGTGACTTTCTGCCCAGCAGTAGTCAGGAATTGTCCTGGCACTGGACCCAGGATGTTTCTGAACCTCAGGTACCAAACCCAGACTTGGAAATCTGACACTGACTAGATTCTCAACAAGGTCTGAGGAAGGATAGTGTTATCAGAAATTTAGTAGCCACTAGATTCTCCCAGTTGTTTTTTTTTTCAACTCATCCTTAGAAGAGATGTGGCACAGAATGCAAAGATCAAAAATGTGCATCTTGACTTTAGCCAAGGGGCAAGGCAGTTTTAATGACCAGTCTGCAATGGGGTGAGGCCCCCAGCTCAATAATCTTAGCATTGTTAATTAAGTCTACCTTCAGCTCTACAGAAGAAAGAGACCCAGGCTGACAAGATCCTGCACTGCACGCTCCACCAGCTTTGCAGGCTAGTTTTAGTTCACCTCTCCACTTCTGCAGGTCCCCAGCTACTCCCAGCTAGGACAGCACACTGTTCCAATATGGCCTTGGCTTTGAATCCCACCAGCACTGACACACCAGCCCCCGAGTTAATTACAAGCCACTCTTCCATTCAGCAAAAAGCATTTACTGATAACCCAAGACGTGTTAGGCACAATAATGTTAAAAAATCCACCTCTATAAGGCCTGTGTGGGTAAAATGTGAGAAAATGACACCAGTCATTGTACAGGGGTGAGATGACTCACTAACAACCAAACAGCAGCATGGATATTCGCAGGATTCCCGCAGCCTCTACATGATGAAGACAGAGCATATCCCTCCATGTATTTGTAAAGAAGGAGGTGTAAGTCAAGTGCTACCCACATCTTCCTAGAGCAGGGTTCTAAGGCTTAAGTGTCAGCAAAGTTTATTCCATGAACAAGGAATCCTGTCTGCAATAGGCTTTGGGGGATGCAGATCCGACGCCCAGTCACTCCCTTCGTAGATCTCCCTGCTCACCCTATCTACTGCTTCTAGACATATTCTAGCCCTTTTTTTCAGAGGAGATCATCGGCGGCCATGAGGTGAAGCCACACTCCCGCCCCTACATGGCGTTCATTAAGTCTGTGGATATCGAAGGGAAGAAGAAATACTGCGGAGGCTTCTTGGTTCAAGATGATTTTGTGCTGACGGCTGCTCACTGCAGAAACAGGTGAGGAGAAGCAGCTATCTCGCATTTACTCAGACATCCCCCACCCCGACATACACAGGATCTTCTGTCCTCTATTGTGAATGATATAGAGCCCCATGTGAGCTCTCCTGAAGGCTGGACTGTGAAAATGGGAGTTGGTTGAGAGGTCAGTTTTAGATCAACATGTAAGAGATCAGAGCCAGCAGCTCACTTGAGTTGGTCAACTGCACCGGGAAAACTAAAGCAGTGATTGAGTTTGAAAGTTCACATTAAAACACAATGCAAGCTATTGGAATATTGCCGAGATTCAAGAAGGAACCCCCAGATGTCTCATGTCCTGGAAAAGAAGAGAGCAGTAGGTCTGACCCTGAGGCCCTCCAATGTCCTCAAGTCCCCTCAGCTAGAACCCCACCCTGCCTACCCTGCCTTTCACAGCTCTTGCACTGCATCTTCTCTGACTCCACATCTCTGCTCTCCACTCTGCTCTTTCCACAGGTCAATGACAGTCACACTGGGGGCCCACAACATCAAGGCTAAGGAGGAGACACAGCAGATCATCCCTGTGGCAAAAGCCATTCCCCATCCAGCTTTTAATAGAAAGCATGGCACCAATGACATTATGTTATTAAAAGTGAGACATGCCACCATCTCTTGTACACACTTCTGCCCACCCCTCTTCCCTATCACCTACCCCTGCCCACTTGTCTGTGCTCTTCTTGGTGCAGGGAGAGCCTCCCCCTCCTTTTCTGATACTGGTTCTTCTTCCCTCTCTTCCATCCTGACTTTCAAAGAGTCTCAGGCTAGCAGGCTCCTAGCTGAGCTGGTCTCTCCTCCCTCTTCCCTACCAGCTGGAGAGTAAGGCCAAGAGAACTAAAGCTGTGAGGCCCCTCAAGTTGCCCAGACCCAATGCCAGGGTGAAGCCAGGGGATGTGTGCAGTGTGGCTGGCTGGGGGAAAACATCCATCAATGCCACTAAAGCATCTGCCCGCCTGCGAGAGGCTCAACTGATCATCCAGGAGGACGAGGAATGCAAAAAACTCTGGTACACCTATTCCAAGACCACGCAGATCTGTGCTGGAGACCCAAAAAAAGTACAGGCTCCTTACGAGGTGGGGATCAACCATTTAAGAACCAAAATGCAGGGTGAGAGGGACCTGGGAGAGGACAAGGTGTGAGAATGGCAAAACCCTCAAGCTTCAGATCAAAGAAGGGAAAGTGCAAAAATCAAATTTTCTATCCCTTGTGTCTGTGTAGCAAAAGTTGTAAGTGGGAAAACCTCTGTCATCCCAAACAGGATAAATTATCTCAGTATCCCTGAGGACTTCAGGGAAAGCCTAGGACTGGGATAGAAGGAAAAGTTGGGCCTCCCTGGAGCTCTGGGACTGAGGGAAGCTGGAAAACCTGTCCTGCCCTGATCTAAAGTTAGCCTTGCCAGGAGGAGGTGGGGAGAGCCAGGCTAAGTTCTTCCTTTCTCTGCCCACAGGGTGAATCGGGGGGACCCCTCGTGTGTGACAACCTAGCTTATGGAGTTGTATCCTATGGAATAAACAGGACAATCACTCCAGGAGTCTTCACTAAGGTTGTGCACTTCCTGCCGTGGATAAGCACAAACATGAAGCTGCTCTAACAGGAGTTAAACCACCCGTGCCTGACCAGCCTGTCCGACCTCAGGCAAGAACCACATGGACTGGGCAGCAAAGAATGAAAATTCACAATAAATAACCTCCAGAGTGCATAGAGCTGAAATTTTTGCTGTTTGAGTCACTCCATGGTTTGGGCCCTCTGCTGGCCCAGACAATCCTCCCCTGTCACTTCTTGGGCTTGCCTTCCTCCTCCTTCCCCAGCGTCTGCTCTTGCTGGAACTTCAGGCCACACAATTCCCACAGGTTTATCACCCATACATGGTGGGAGGGAGGGTGCTGTTTCTTTGTTTCCATTTATAAGATAGGATCTCACTGTATAGCTCTGGCTGTGTGAAATTTGCTATGTAAATGAGCCTGGCTGTCAACTCACAGATATTTGCCCCTCTCTGCTTCCTCGGTGAGAGGATTAGAAGTGTGTGCACGACATACAGCCATACCCATGTTTAGTTCTCAAGTCTCCAAGGTTGGCTTTCTCACAACACAAACATCAGGAGTCTACAGCACTACTGAGATGCCCTACACTAAGTCACTTTTCATACTTTGTCCTCTGGAAATGAATCTTCTGGACCTAGGAAATTACTTCATCTCTGAGTCACGTTCATCCAGCCCCAACAATGGCAGAAAGTCCAAGGCACTGGGGTGAAAGGAGATTTGATTCAGAAGGCAATGGGCTGTACAACCCAGTCAGTTTCCTGTTTCTGGTCCCCCTTTCTAGCAGGGTAGGGGACTCTCCTCTCCTGAACTGTCTGTAGTATTAATATGGAGTCATCTCTCTGATGGACCCAGACTCACCTGGGTCTTGTTTCCCAGCCCACCACAGAGCTCAGTCAATTTCTGTTCCCCTCTGTGGCCTTCCAGTGTTTTTCATCTGACCTCTGGCTAACAGTAGTTTCTACTCCATCCCTACATCAGCCAGGCCTGATTTATATCACATTTTCACTCCTTTACCTATAAAGTTCCAAAAGTGTAGAGTCTTCTCTACCTCATATTCCAGCTAGACTTGGGCTGCCAGTCACCTGGGGTTACCCCTCCCACCAAAGCCAGGCTAATGATCCCTGGACAATTCCATGGACAGAGAGGCTCAATCAAGACCTCCAGTTTGTCAACTACCATGGCTTGTCCTAGAACCTCGGCCTCCCCCTATTGGCCACATGGGGATATGGCAGTTTGTGAACTCTAGAGTTCTAAGGGATGCTAAGCTAGAAATATATTTTGACATCGTCAACCAACACTTCTAGGTCTCTGGTTTTGTATCAGATACACACTGGACTCCTCCTCCACCTTCATCCTCTTGTTTCTCTAGGCATCTCAATGTGGCATCCATGGATCTATAGCTGGAATGCACAATAAACACTCATGTTTTTAAAAAAATGATCAAAATCTCTCTATTCTAACAGTTCCATGGACATGGTATTCTTGGGCTTAGAATGGGAGGAAGTTGTAAGCTCTTTACCCCTGTGGTTTTCTATGTACTTCACGTTGACCCTCTACCATAACACGGAAGCCGGAGAAAGTCAAGTAGAGAGGGTTTACCTTTCTTGACATTGTAATCACAGACTCAACCACTCCAACTGAAGTATAACACAGCTCATGGTGACCCATGTGACCCTATTCAAGTCCCTCACACAGCAGCCTGGTGAATTATAGTTTTTCTTCTCTCATACATTCCATCCTGACCAGAGTTTTCCTTCCCTCCAATTCTTCCAGCACCTGCAACCTCTCCTCTCCCTCAGATCCACTCCTCCCCCAATGCCCTTCCGAGAGGCATGAGCTTCCCAGGGATGTCACCTGAACACAGCTCAACAAGGTACAATAAGACTGGGCACAAGCCTTCATATCAAGATTGGACAAGGCAAACCAGTAGGAGGACAGTGGTACAAGAGAAGATTAAAGGTTCAGAGACATGTCTAATCCTACTGTTAGGAGTCCCACAAGAACACAAGGCTTCACAACCATAGACATATGCAAAGGACCTAGCTGAGATCCATAGAGGCTCTATGAGCCCTGCCAGTTGAATCTGTGGACTGTGTTTCCTTGTATACTTGACCCCTTTGGCTTGTAAAATCATTCCAGATCCTTTTCAGTGGGGTTTCCCCCAAGCTCTGCTTAGTGGTCGGCCATGAGTCTCTGCAACTGGACCCATCAGTTGCTGGATGAAGCCTCTCTGAACTTGATGGGGTAGGCATCCATCTATGAGTATGGCAGAGTATCAGCAGGAATCATTTCATTGACTTCTCCTTATGGCCAGTTGTGTTTGTTTCCATCCTTGGTCTCTGGACTATCCAGCCTTTGCTTCCTGAACATGCAGGCAGTGTTTGGTGTTGGATTACCTCTGGTGGTACGAGCCTCAGGTTGACTAGTCATTGATTGGCCACACCACAATTGCTGTGCCACCTTTATCCCAGCACATCTTGTAGACGGGACAAATTGTGGGTCAATTACTTCTGGCCAGGTTGGTGTCCCAGTACCACCACTGGAAGTCTTGCCTGGTTACAGAAGATGGCCTGTTCAGCCTCTGTATCTCCCAGGACTTAGAGACTATGCTAGGGTCTCCTTCAAAGATTCCAGGGACAGTCTGTTGCAGTAGATTTCACATTGCCTCCAAATGCTCCAACTCCAGTCATCATCTCAGTACACTCTCCCTTCATTGGTCCCTCCCTCACCTGATTCTTCCTGTTCCCAACCTCACCCAGCCCTGTCCATCTGCACAATTCATTCTATTTCTCCTTCTCAGGGAACTCTAGGATCCCCACCCCCCCTTTGCCTTTGATCTCTCCTTGTCACTTAGCCTGTCTGGGTCTGTAGGTTGCAGTGTGATTATTCTTTATTGAACAGCTAATATCCACCTCTCAGTGACTATATACCATGTTTGTCTTTCTGGGTCTGGGTTACCTCACTAAGGGTGCTCCATCCTACAACTTGGACACTTGCTCAACTATATTCATAGTAGCTTTATTCAGAATAGCCAGAAACCTGCTTTTAAGGGGAAAATGGGAGTGTGTGCTATGTTGAGTTGGTAAATGGAGATTGAATAAGCTAACCAAATAATGAAGTTTGATTCTTGGGCATTGAGGTTAGTGTCACGAATGCGTCAATGGCCAAATAAGGAAATAGACCTTGGTGCCTGTCTTTAAGAATGTACTCTAACAGTTTTTAAGCAAGAAGAAGAGGGTAAAAGTCAAAACCTGTGGGCGCCATGTTTGTTATGCTAGGACTTGTCTTTGACATGCTCAGACCTGCTAGAGTCATTTATGAAGTTGATGAAAATCTTTTCCCAGGGTGCCATTTTTTCTAACTGACAGGTTCCTTTGCCTTAAACTAATTTGTCACTTTCCTGAAATCCCCATTGTAAACTGTTTGTCATAGGGCCTGCACTATCCCTGTTCTGTTCAGAAAGTTGTGTCCTGTGCCAATGGGTTCAAGGATTTTCCCCACTTTATTTTCTATTAGGTTTAATGTTTGTGAATTTATATTAAGGTTTTTGGTCCACTTGCTCTGGAGTTTTGTGAAGGGTGATAGATATGGACCAATTTGCATTCTTCTACATGCAAATATCCAGTTAGATGAAGACCATTTGTTCAAGCTGCCTTCTTTTTCCATTTTGTATTTATAGATTTTTAAAATGAAAAATCAGTTGTCCACAGGTTAGTTCTTTTAAAAACCCAAACCTTCCATTGGATTCTGTTGATCAACATGTCTGGTTTTATGACAACACCATGCACTATTTATTATGAAGCTCAGTAGTAGTGCTTAAATTCATGGATGAATATTGAACACTGTAAAAGTTATAGTTATTAGATTTTATTTCTTTCATTCATCCTTTTTCTTTCAGTTTAAACCATCCATTCCCTTTAACTGCCCATTTGTTGATTGGCACTTTTACTTTCCTGATATTTACTTTCTGAAATTCTTTATTTATTTTGGAGTATAGTCTGTGATGGGTTATTGTGGTTGTTAACTTGACTGCATTTCGAAATAACCAAGCCCAAGCATCCAGGCACCCCTTGATTAGATTATTTGAGGTAGAAAACGGACTCTGAATCTGGGCCACCACTTCTACAGGCAGCCCACACAAAGACATGGAGAAAGAAAGGTTTGCTTTTGCCTGCTTGTCCCATCCTTTCTGGCTATATCTGTCCTGCTGCTAAGGTTTCCTTCCTTGGTGGGAGAACCTAGTTCTTCAGGACTCCATCACAGATGAGAGCAGCAGATCTCTAGGAATCCTCAGGACCTCCTGTACCAGATTGGGACAGCGAGACATCCTGTCCTGTGGACAGAACACCTGGCTCCTTGGCTTCCTGTAATGAGTCAGCCATGATTGTTTGTTTTGCTATACATGATCGTTATTTTCATGTCGTCTGTATTAGTCAGGGTTCTCTAGAGTCACAGAACTTATGAATAGTCTTTATATAGTAAAGGAATATATTGATGACTTACAGTCTGCAGTCCAATTCCCAACAATGGTTCAGTAGTAGCTGTGAATGGAAGTCCAAGGATCTAGCAGTTACTCAGTCCCACAAGGCAAGCAGGCAAAGGAGTGAGAGTGAGACTCCCTTCTTCCAATGTCCTTATATGGTCTCCAGCAGAAGGTGTAGCCGAGATTAAATGTGTATTCCACCACACCTTTAATCCCAGATGACCTTGAACTCAGAGATCTCCCTGTCTTAATCTTCTGGAATCCATAGCCACTATACCTCAAGATCTCCATACCAATATCCAGATCAGAAACTTCTATCTCCCAGCCTCCAGATTAGGGTCACTGGTAAGCCTTCCAATTCTGGATAGTAGTTCATTCCAAATATAGTCAAGTTGACAACCAGGAATATCCACTACATCATCCCACCTGTTGATACTAAGTTAGTTCTTCTGCCTTTGGTGTTTTGTTTAAAAGTTCTTGTTTTTGCCATTATCTTGACATATGCCCCCATGTGTTTTCTTCTATATGTTTTTTCTCTGGTTATAAACTAAGGCCTTTCATGAATTTGAACTGCTTTATGTACAAGGAATCTAATTTCATTCCTCTGCAGGTGGATTTCAAGTTTTGTGATCTTTCTGTTGAATTGTTATTCCAACGGGTTCTATTCCCACCTTGTCAACAATTCAGGGCCCTTTGCTCTGTCTCTTCACATTAAGCTAAGGTGAGGTATTGTTACATTTCCAGCTGTGTTCTTATTCCTCGGGACTGCTTTGATATTGTGGACTTTTGTTGTGATATATGAATGTTTTGGGTTTTTTTTTCTCAGCGTGCAAAATATGGCATGGTGATTTTGCTATTCATTGCATTAATTCTGTATGTTAGTTTTGGTTCTGTCTCTCTTCTGGCCTCCTCAGGCAATTTGATAGGTACACTCATTGTCATTTTTGTTGTATTTCTGTCATGGATTCTTTTTTTCCTGGTGGTAGATAAGAACATAAAATATATTCTGACCTGAAAGTGTAGAATTTGGTGTGAAGCTTCACAACTTCCATTCTGAACACCAATTCTAATTGTAAAAAAGTTCAGTGAATAGTACAGACTTGGGGTCTGGTTAATTTTCATGTCTGTTTTTATTTATGTACAGAATTTTCTTACTAGTAAGGTACATGGATGGGAAAATGATTGTATCTGGGAGGAGACATACAGGGAAAACTATGACCAGAATATATTGTATGAAAAATTATTTTTAATTTAAAAATATTTTTGACCTTTAAAAAGCCAGATAATATTTATTTATCTCCCCCCCATTTACTGTTAAATGTTAATGAATGTAAAGGATTCAAATCCCTACTAATAAAACATTTTAATTGACTCAAGTATAGCCATAACTGTAAATTAGTCACTTTTACACAGACGACCTCATAGCTACCCTTTTCCCCCAACCCCCTGCCCCAAGACATGACCTGTGCAATTTGGGAAGTTGGCAGCAAATGCCTTTTCTTTGTCACTTGCAGTTGGCAAAATGTCACCTCCAGGACAGACAACCGAAAGTGTCTGACGTCCCTCAATTCAGCAGAATTAGTTTGCTTTCCCCAAACATTGAAATCCTTTAAAGTCAGCTACTGCCTCCTCCAGGAAGTCCTGTCAATCTCTACTTCGAGTCCATCCTTCCAATTCCTTGGTCTTTTTGACATTTTCACTGTGCCATTTCTTTCCTTGCTTTGTTACTGTAACTTCCTTGGTCATGTTCTCTCTTTACTGGTTAAATGCCTTCGCGTGGTTTGGCCTCAGTAGCTACGATGCTGGGATTGATGAACTGAGTGAGAAAAAGAAGCCAAGATTTCCATGCTCAGCACTGCTTCAATGCCGCAGGGAATTCTTTTTTTTTTTTTTTTTTTTTAGAGTTAATTTTTTTATTAGGTATTTTCTTCATTTACATTTCCAATGCTATCCAAAAAGTCCCGAATAAACTCCCCGCCCAACTCCCCTACCCACCCACTCCCACTTTTTGGCCCTAGCATTCCCCTGTACTGGGGCATATAAAGTTTACAAGTCCAATGGGCCTCTCTTTCCAGTGATGGCCCACTAGGCCATCTTTTGATACATATGCAGCTAGAGTCAAGAGCTCTGAGGTACTGGTTAGTTCATAATGTTGTTCCACCTATAGAGTTGCAGATCTCTTTAGCTCCTTAGGTACTTTGTCTAGCTCCTCCATTGGGGGCCCTGTGATCCATCCAATAGCTGACTGTGAGCATCCACTTCTGTGTTTGTTAGGCCCCGGCATTGTCTCACAAGAGACAGCTATATCTGGGTCCTTTCAGCAAAATCTTGCTAGTGTATGCAATGGTGTCAGTGTTTGGAAGCTGATTATGGGATGGATCCCTGGATATGGCAGTCTTTAGACGGTCCATCCTTTCGTCACAGCTCCAAACTTTATCTCTGTAACTCTTTCCATGGGTGTTTTGTTCCCAATTCTAAGAAAAGGCACAGTGTCCACACTTTGGTCTTCATTCTTCTTGAGTTTCATGTGTTTAACAAATTGTATCTTATATCTTGGGTATCCTAAGTTTTTGGGCTAATATCCACTTATCAGTGAGTACATATTGTGTGAGTTCCTTTGTGATTGTGATACCTCACTCAGGATGATGCCCTCTAGGTCCATCCATTTGCCTAGGAATTTCATAAATTCATTCCTTTTAATAGCTGAGTAGTACTCCATTGTGTAAATGTACCACATTTTCTGTATCCATTCCTCTGTTGAGGGGCATCTGGGTTCTTTCCAGCTTCTGGCTATTATAAATAAGGCTGCTATGAACATAGTGGAGCATGTGTCCTTCTTACTGGTTGGAACCTCTTCTGGATATATGCCTAGGAGAGGTATTGCTGGATCCTCTGGTAGTATTATGTTCAATTTTCTGAGGAACCGCCTAACTGATTTCCAGAGTGGTTGTACAAGCTTGCAATCCAACCAACAATGAAGGAGTGATCCTCTTTCTCCACATCCTCGCCAGCATCTGCTGTCACCTGAATTTTTGACCTTAGCCATTCTGACTGGTGTAAGGTGGGATCTCAGGGTTGTTTTGATTTGCATTTCCCTGATGGTTAAGGATATTGAACATTTTTTCAGGTGCTTCTCTGCCATTCGGTATTCCTCAGGTGAGAATTCTTTCTTCCACTGGATGGTTTTTGCTCCCTTGTCAAAGATCAAGTGACCATAGGTGTGTGGGTTCATCTCAGGGTCTTCAATTCTGTTCCATTGGTTTACTTGTCTGTCGTTATACCAGTACCATGCAGTTTTTATCACAATTGCTCTGTAGTATAGCTTTAGGTCAGGCATGGTGATTCCACCAGAGGTTCTTTTATCCTTGAGAAGAGTTTTTGCTATCCTAGGTTTTTTGTTGTTCCAGATGAATTTGCAGATTGCCCTTTCTAATTCCTTGAAGAATTGAGTTGGAATTTTGATGGGGATTGCATTGAATCTGTAGATTGCTTTTGGCAAGATAGCCATTTTTACAATGTTGATCCTGCCAATCCATGAGCATGGGAGATCTTTCCATCTTCTGAGATCTTCTTTAATTTCTTTTTCCAGAGACTTGAAGTTCTTGTCATACAGATCTTTCACTTCCTTAGTTAGAGTCACGCCAAGGTATTTTATATTGTTTGTAACTATTGAGAAGGGTGTTGTTTCCCTAATTTTTTTCTCAGCGTGTTTATCCTTTGTGTACAGAAAGGCCATTGACTTGCTTGAGTTAATTTTATATCCAGCTACTTCATTGAAGCTGTTTAGCAGGCTTAAGAGTTCTCTGGTGGAATTTTTAGGGTCACTTATATATAGTATCATATCATCTGCAAAGAGTGATATTTTGACTTTATCTTTTCCAATTTGTATCCCTTGATCTACTTTTGTTGTCCAATTTCTCTGGCTAGAACTTCAAGTACAATGTTGAATAGGTAGGGAGAAAGTGGACAGCCTTGTCTAGTCCCTGATTTTAGTGGGATTTCTTCCAACTTCTCACCATTTACTTTGATGTTGGCTACTGGTTTGCTGTAGGTTGCTTTTAATATAGTTATGTATGGGCCTTGAATTCCTGATCTTTCCAATACTTTTATCATGAATGGGTGTTGGATTTTGTCAAATGCTTTTTCCCCATCTAACGAGATGATCATGTGGTTTTTGTCTTTGAGTTTGTTTATATACTGGATTACGTTGATGGATTTCCGTATATTGAACCATCCTTGCATCCCTGGGATGAAACCTACTTGGTCAGGATGGATGATTGTTTTGATGTGTTCTTGGATTCGGTTAGCAAGAACTTTATTGAGGTTTTTGCATCGATATTCATAAGGGAAATTGGTCTGAAGTTCTCTATCTTTGTTGGGTCTTTTTGTGGTTTAGGTATCAGAGTAATTGTGGCTTCATAGAATGAGTTGGGTAGAGTACCTTCTGTTTCTATTTTGATGAATAGTTTGTGAAGAACTGGGATTAGATCTTCTTTGAAGGTCTGATAGAACTCTGCACTAAACCCATCTGGTCCTGGGCTTTTTTTGGTTGGGAGACTATTAATGACTGCTTCTATTTCTTTAGGGGATATGGGACCATTTAGATCATTAACCTAATCTTGATTTAACTTTGGTACCTGGTATCTGTCTAGAAACTTGTCCATTTCATCCAGGTTTTCCAGTTTTGTTGAGTATAGCCTTTTGTAGAAGGATCTAATGGTGTTTTGGATTTCTTCAGGATCTGTTGTTATGTCTCCCTTTTCATTTCTGATTTTGTTAATTAGAATACTTTCCCTGTGCCCTCTAGTGAGTCTGGCTAAGGGTTTATCTATCTTGTTGATTTTCTCAAAGAACCAACTCCTCGTTTGGTTAATTCTTTGAATAGTTCTTCTTGTTTCCACTTGGTTGATTTCACCCCTGAGTTTGATTATTTCCTGCCGTCTACTCCTCTTGGGTGAATTTGCTTCCTTTTGTTCTAGAGCTTTTAGGTGTGTTGTCAAGCTACTAATGTGTGCTCTCTCTAGTTTCTTTTTGGAGGCACTCAGAGCTATGAGTTTTCCTTTTAGAAATGCTTTCATTGTGTCCCATAAGTTTGGGTATGTTGTGGCTTCATTTTCATTAAACTCCAAAAAGTCCTTAATTTCTTTCTTTATTCCTTCCTTGACCAAGGTATCATTGAGAAGAGTGTTGTTTAGTTTCCACGTGTGCGTTGGCTTTCTATTATTTATGTTGTTATTGAAGATCAGCCTTAGTCCATGGTGATCTGATAGGATACATGGGACAATTTCAATATTTTTGTATATGTTGAGGCTTGTTTTGTGAACAATTATGTGGTCAATTTTGGAGAAGGTCCCGTGAGGTGCTGAGAAGAAGGTATATCCTTTTGTTTTAGGATAAAATGTTCTGTAGATATCTGTCAGATCCATTTGTTTCATGACCTCTGTTAGTTTCACTGTGTCCCTGTTTACTTTCTGTTTCCATGATCTGTCCATTGGTGAAAGTGGTGTGTTGAAGTCTCCCACTATTATTGTGTGAGGTGCAATGTGTGCTTTGAGCTGTACTAAAGTATCTTTAATGAATGTGACTGCCCTTGTATTTGGAGCATAGATATTCAGAATTGAGAGTTCCTCTTGGAGGATTTTACCTTTGATGAGTATGAAGTGCCCTTCCTTGTCTTTTTTGGGTTGGAAGTCGATTTTATTAGATATTAGGATGGCTACTCCAGCTTGTTTCTTCCTACCATTTGCTTGGAAAATTGTTTTCCAGCCTTTCATTCTGAGGTAGTGTCTATCTTTTTAGTTTCCTGTAAGCAGCAAAATGTTGGGTCCTGTTTGTGTAGCTAGTCTGTTAGTCTATGTCTTTTTATTGGGGAGTTGAGTCCATTGATATTAAGAGATATTAAGGAAAAGTGATTGTTGCTTCCTTTTATTTTTGTTGGTAGAGTTGGCATTCTGTTCTTGTGGCTGTCTTCTTTTAGGTTTGTTGAGGGATTACCTTCTTGCTTTTTCTAGGACGTGGTTTTCGTCCTTGTATTGGTTTTTTTTCTGTTATTATCCTTTGAAGGGCTGGATTCGTGGAAAGATAATGTGTGAATTTGTTTTTGTTGTGGAATACTTTGGTTTCTCCATCTATGGTAATTGAGAGTTTGGCCAGGTATAGTAGCCTGGGCTGGAATTTGTGTTCTCTTAGTTTCTGTATAACATCTGTCCAGGCTTTCATAGTCTCTGGTGAAAAATCTGGTGTAATTCTGATAGGCTTGCCTTTATATGTTACTTGACCTTTTTCCCTTACTGCTTTTAGTATTCTATCTTTATTTAGTGCATTTGTTGTTCTGATTATTATGTTTAGGGAGGAATTTCTTTTCTGGTCCAGTCTATTTGGAGTTCTGTAGGCTTCTTGTATGTTCATGGGCATTTCTTTCTTTAGGTTTGGGAAGTTTTCTTCTATAATTTTGTTGAAGATATTTGCCAGTCCTTTGAGTTGAAAATCTTCATTCTCATCTACTCCTATTATCTGTAGGTTTGGTCTTCTCATTGTGTCCTGGATTTCCTGGATATTTTGAGTTAGGATCTTTTTGGATTTTGTATTTTCTTTGATTGTTGTGCCGATGTTCTCCATGGAGTCTTCTGCACCTGAGATTCTCTCTTCCATCTCTTGTATTCTGTTGCTGATGCTCGCATCTATGGTTCCAGATTTCTTTCCTAGGGTTTCTATCTCCAGTGTTGCTTCAACTTGGGTTTTCTTTATTGTGTCTACTTCCCTTTTTAGGTCTTGGATGGTTTTATTCAGTTCCATCACCTGTTTGGTCTGGTTTTCCTGCAATTCTTTAAGGGACTTTTGTGTTTCCTCTTTAATGTCTTCTACCTGTTTAGCAGTGTTCTCTTGCAATTCTTTAAGGGATTTTTGTGCTTCCTCTTTAATGTCTTCTACCTGTTTAGCAGTGTTCTCCTGTATTTCTTTAAGTGTGTTATTAAAGTCCTTCTTGATGTCCTCTACCATCATCATGAGATATGCTTTTAGATCTGGGTCTATCTTTTCCGGTGTGTTGGGGTGCCCTGGACTGGGCGAAGTGGGAGTGCTGGGTTCTGATTATGGTGAGTGGTCTTGGTTTCTGTTAGTAAGATTATTATGTTTACCTTTCACCATCTGGTAATCTCTGGAGTTAGTTGTTATAGTTGTCTCTGTTTAGAGATTGTTCTTCTGGTGATTCTGTTAGCCTCTATCAGCAGACCTGGGAGACAGGCTCTCTCCTCTGAGTTTCAGTGGTCAGAGCACTCTCTGCAGGCAAGCTCTCCTTTTACAGGGAAGGTGCACAGATATCTGGTGTTTGGACCTCCTCCTGGCTGAAGATGAAGGCCCAAAACAGGACCTTTTCCAGAAGCTGTGTTGCTTTGGCGGGTCACAGAAGCTGTCAGCTTGTGTGGTGCACACTCTCACCTGTGCAGACTATGTTTGGTGGAGTCCCAGAACCAAGATGGCTACCGCCAATCTAGAGGCAAAAGCCTCCCGGGCCGGGTGCACACCTGTCCTCTGGCCAGGAAGGTGGCCGGATGTCTGGGGCCCAAAAAGGGTGCTGCCTCAGTAGCTCTGTGGCTCCTGCCTGTCCCAGAAGCTCTCAGCTTCTGTGGTGCACACTCTCACCTGTGCAGACTAAGTTCAGTGGAGTCCCCGAACCAAGATGGCTCCCACCGATCCTGAGGCAAAGAGCTCCCGGGCCGGGTGGACACCTGTCCTCTGGCCTGGAGGGTGGCCGGATGTCTAGGGCCCAAAAAGGGCGCTGCCTTAGAGGCTCTGTGACTCCCGCCTGTCCCAGAAGCTGTCAGGTTCTGAGGTGCACACTCTCACCTGTGCAGACTAAGTTCCTAAGTTCAGCGGAGTCCCAGAACCAAGATGGCTTCCACCGCTCCTGAGGCAAAGGGCTCCCGGGTGGGCAGACACCTGTCCTCTGGCCTGGAGGGTGGCCGGATGTCTGGAGCCCGAAAAGGGCGCTGCCTCAGAGGCTCTGTGGCTCCCGCCTATCCCAGAAGCTGTCAGCTTCTGTGGTGCACACTCTCACCTATGCAGACTAAGTTCAGCGGAGTCCCGGAACCAAGATGGCTCCCACTGATCCTGAGGCAAAGGGCTCCCGGGCCGGGCGGAGACCTGTCCTCTGGCCGGGAGGGTGGCCGGATCACCTGAAGTCTTAAGATCCTGTGACTGGTGTTGTGAGTAGCTGGCGGGTGTCAGCCGACTCTGCGCCCTAGCTACCCCGGTGCTGGTCGGACTGGAAGGGGCTTGTGCCCCTACTCAGGCCGGGGTTTCTGCTTCCCTAACTAATGCAGTTTCAGGTCCCGCTGCTCCAGGGAATTCTGCAAGACATTTGCTGAATATCCTTCCTCTGGCTTTCTCAGTAGGCAAGGCCACTAAGTGTGACAAACAGTAACAAATGCTTGTGCTTGAGAAGCAGGTGACACAGTGCCTGCCTCTGACATGTTCTACATCCTTATGTGCACTGTGAGCCTCTGTGCTTGATAACTTGAAAAGACTGGAAGTAGACCCCTGGGACCCATGTGTGTATGTGCATGTGTGCACACATTCCCAAGTGCACACATGGCTTGATATGGCATGCTTAAGAAGTCAGAGTGTCAATCTCCCTGTTTTACCTGTTTGAGCCAGAGCCTTGTTTTTCACAGTGGAATACGCTAGCCAGCTTATAATCTTCTGCGGGTCTTCCAGCCTCCATCATCCAGCTTGCTGTAGGAGAGGTCTTCCTGGATCCATCATCTTCTGCCTCCATCATCCAGCTTGCTGAAGGAGTACTTACTAGGACCACAGACTTGTGTTTTACTATATCTGGCTTTTTTTACATCAGTTCTGGGAATTCAAATTCCGGTCATTGTGCTTGAGGTTCACTACGCCGTTATCTCAGTGGTGTCTAGGGTTATTTTATTTGGGGCTTATGCTATTTCCCAGAAGGCTTTGGTGTTTTGCCAAATAAAATTGCCTGATTTAAAGGAACTGGTATGCTGGTTAGCTGTCTGTGAGAACACCTTCCCTGGGAAGAGATAAACAATGAATATTCCTTCGTTATGTGGTCCCAGTACCAAGCCACAGTTTGATTCCAGAGAAGTTACCCCTGGGGAATCAATGAATTTATAGGACCTATTTACAGGGCATGCATTAGAGTTTGATGGTAAGTGTGTGAGTGACCCCCAAGCAGCCACAGTGGAAGGCCTCAACTGATCTCTGCTGCCCCCACTCCCTCCATAGCCCAGTAAATGGAACCACCCCCCTGTTAACTGTCCCCAGCCTATGTCCTCCTGCACCTTCCTAAGACCTCAAGGCCACACACAATTAGGGAAAAATTGCCTGCAAATGACTGTCAGGGTTGACTGGCATATACAATGAGGGCCCAATGGCCCAACCATACCCTCATTCCCTGAGGGAATGTCAACAGTTTACAGGTCCAGGAGGTGGAAGCAGGGTTGTCTTCCGGAAGCAGGCCTGGCTGAGCTGATGAAGTTGGGAGCTGTTTTGCTAGGAGAGTATTACTGTACAATACTCAACCCCTTCGGCAGGCTCTGACATTCTTTTTGAACTCTCTCCTGCACTGATCCCTGAGTCTCGGAGGGAGTAGGCATTATTTACACCCCCTATGGAAGGAATTCTCTCAACAGTACCCTCACTAGCAAAGCTTTTGAAATTAAGGGTTCCTAGGAGTGTGCCCTCATTACTTACTTCTGTTCCTGTAGCTGTTGCCATCTTTCATACATAGTCCAAGTTTATCAGTGTAGCCTATTGGCCACCAGAAAGACTAAAGGGAACAATATGAATGGCTTAGCACAAATACTTCCTCACTAAGAAAGAAAAATATAGAATACAATGTCCCAGAGATAGGAGAGCTGGCATCTCCTTTGCATGGGAATAAAGCAAGCTAAATATGATCTTTGTTCCCCACGATTATTCACACAACATTTGACATAAGGAAGTCTGGAGGGCTGGGAAAAGCCTGCTCTAGTTTGCTTCTCTGTTGCTGTGATAAGCACCGACCCAAAGCAACTCAGAGAGCAAAGGCTTATTTGCCTTACAGATTATACTACATCGATATAATGGGAAGCCAAGCAGGAACTGAAGCAGGAACCTGGAGGCAGGCACTGAAGCAGAGACCATGGAGAAATGCTGTTCTCTGGATTTCTTCTTTGGTTTGCTTGACCAATCTTTCTTATTCAGCCAAGTCTTATCTAGCTAAGGATGGCACCACCCACAGTGGACTGTGCCTGCCTATATCACTGACATGTCCGAAGTATTATCTGATGGAGCATTTCCTCAATTGAGATTCCTTCTTCTCAAGTATGTCTAGGTCAACATCTAGTGTCTTTTTAAATAACTCTTACAAAATAACCCAGAGCTCCCTGATTGGCTAGACTGGCTATCCAGTAAATTCCTTTAATTTCCTTTCCCCACCTCCTTAGCAGTGTTCTTATTATTTTTTTAAACAAGATCATATGATCATCTCAATGAAAGCTAAAAAGAAAAACAGAAGAAAGAGAGAAAGAAAGAAGGAAAGAATTAAGGAAGGAAAGAAGGGAGGGAGGAAGGAAGGAAGGAAGAAGGAAGGAAGGAAGAAGGAAGGAAGGAAGGAAGGAAGGAAGGAAGGAAGGAAGGAAAGAAATAAAAAGTCTTTGATAAGATTCAACATGCCTATTAATAAAAGCCCTAAAACAAAGGTTATGTATGATAAACACAATGGCCAATATTATCTTAAATGTATAAAATCATTAATAAGCCCCATTAAAATCAGGAATGGGAGAGGACTGCCCACTATCCCTACTGCTCATCCATAATGTGATTGAAGCATTAGCTGGAGCAGTAAGGCAAGAGAAAGTATACAAATGGGAAAATATTAAGTCAAATTCTTTTCAACTGAAGATTACATTATCTTATATCCAATGTTCCCAAAATTTGACTAGAAAAATTGTAGAAATTATCAATAATTTCAACAAAGTGTTATGATACATAATTGACTTGTAAAATTTGCCAGACCTAATATGTATGAGTAACAAGCATGCTGAGAAAGAGATCCTGGACATGCTCCTCTTTCCAGTTTCTCAAATACAATAAAATATTTAGGATACACTTAACAAAAGAGGTGAAAAAAACTTCTACGATGAAAACTTTAAATGTGTGAAGAAAGAGATTAAGAAACATACTAGAATTTGAAAACTGCCCAAGCGTATAGCATGGTAGAATTAACATTGTGAAAAACGACCTTCCTACAAATCAATTTACTGATTCAGTGAAATCACAATCAACATCCTCATCTCATTCTTCACATAAATAGAAAGGAAATCCTCAATTTGATATGGAGCAACTAAAGACCCAGAATAGCCAATTAGTCCTAGATAAGTGTTTATTTCTATGCATTCTGTGCATTTTAAGTGCTAAGTGCATCTGTCTAAGACTCCAACTTTTATACATCTGTTTCTATTGAGTCAATTTTTTTTCGATATTACAATGGCTACTCCAGCTTATTTCTTGGGACCATTTGCTTGGAAAATTGTTTTCCAACCTTTTCTTCTGAGGTAGTGTCTGTCTTTGTCACTGAGGTGCATTTCCTGTATCCAGCAAAACGGTGGGTCTTGTTTACATATCCAGTCTGTTATCTATGTCTTTTTATAGGGGAGTTGAGTCCATCGATATTAAGAGATATTAAGGAAAAGTGATTGTTGCTTCCTGTTATTTTTGTTATTGGAGGAGAAATTATGTTTGTGTGGCTATGTTCTTTTGGGTTGGTTGAAAGATTACTTTCTTGCTTTTTCTAGGGCATAGTTTCCCTCCTTGTGTTGAAGTTTTCCCATTATTATCCTTTGAAGAGCTGGATTCAAGGAAAGATATTGTGTAAATTTGGTTTTGTCATGGAATGTCTTGTTTTCTTCATATATAGTAATTGAGAGTTTTGCTGGGTATAGTAGCCTGGGCTCACATTTGTGTTCTCATAGGGTCTGTATGACATATATCCATGATCTTCTGGCTTTCATAGTCTCTGGTGAGAAGTCTGGTGTAATTCTAATAGGTCTGCCTTTATATGATACTTGGCCTTTTTCCCTTACTGCTTTTAATATTCTGTCTTTATTTAGTGCATTTGGTGTTTCGATTATTATGTGACAGGAGGAAATTCTTTTCTGGTCCAGTCATTTTGAAGTTCTGTAGGCTTCTTGTATGTTCAAGAGCATCTCTTTCCTTAGGTTAGGGAAGTTTTCTTCTATAATTTTGTTGAAAATATTTCCTGGCCCTTTAAGTTGGGACTCTTTGTTCTCTTTTATGCCCATTATCCTTAGGTTTGGTCTTTTCATTGTGTCCTGGATTTCTTGGACGTTTTGGGTTAGGAGCTTTTTGTTTTTTGCATTTTCTTTAACTTTTGTGTCAATCTTTTGTATGGTATCTTCTGCACCTGATATTCTCTCTTCTATCTCTTGTATTCTGTTGGTGATGCTTGCATCTATGACTCCTGTTTGCTTTTCTAGGTTGACTAACTCCAAAGTTGTCTCCCTTCATGATTTCATTATTGTTTCTATTGTTTCCATTTTTAGATCTTGGATGATTTTGTTCATTTCCTTCACATGTTTGATTGTGTTTTCCTGTAATTCTTTAAGGGATTTTTGTGTTTCCTCTTTAAGGACTTCTACCTATTTACGTGTGTTCTCCTATATTTCTTTAAGAGAGTTATTTTTGTCCTTCTTAAAGCACTCTATCATCATCATGAGAAGCGATTTTTAGATTAGAATCTTGCTTTTCCGATTGAATGGTATATCCAGGACTTGCTATGGTGGGAAAATTGGGTTCTGATGATGCCAAATAACCTTGGTTTCTGTTGCTTATGTTCTTACGCTTGTTTACTGCCATCTGGTTCTCACTAGTGCTACCTGCCCTTACTATATCTGACTGGAGCCTGTCCTTCCTGTGATCCTTGTTGTGACAGAAGTCCTCAGAGTTCAGCTGACTCTGTGAAGCTGTGATTCTGGGATCCTATGATCCTGAGATCTTGGCAGTGTAAGAGCTCCTGGGAGTCAAACTGACTCTGGGACTCTGAGATCCTGGTGTGACCAAGCCCCTGGGATCCTGGGCATGTGAGAGCACCTGGGAGTTAAGCTTCCTCTGGGTGTTAAGGGACTGGCTGCAGAGTTTGCATCCAAGGTCTGCTCAGGGCTCTAGCCCAGACTAGAAGTAACCTATGCCACCGGTTGGGCAGGGTTCCTGTGTCCCTGTATCCCAGTGGTCTGAGTTACTCCTGGTGGTGTTTGGAGATATGTTGTGTTCTCCTTACCGCTGATCCTATGAACCTGGGTGTGTTAGAGTGCCTTGGAGTAGAGCTTCCTCTGGGTGTTGTAGGACTGGTTTCAGAGTTCAGGCCCAAGGTCTCCTCAGGGCCTAAAAATATTTTGAAAAAGATCTAAATGACAGAAGCCACTCAATTTTTATAGACTAGTTCAGGGTTTCCAACTGGTAGCTTGTGGGCTGCATGTGGCCCAGAGTGGCTATAAGTACAGCCCAACAGAAAATCAAAGCTCAGTGAAAAATGTGAGATACACTGTGATGATGGGGTGACTATATTATGTGACTCTCGAGCATGAACTCTGTAGATGACATGTCCCAATGTCCTGCAAAGAGAATGTATGATTCTCTTGCTATTATCATGCACACCTGAGTCCAGACTGACTGCTTCCAGTGATTTCTATTTGCAGACAGTTGAACTGACACCATCAGATTTGCATGTGCTCCTGGAGACTCAGGGAATGAAATGCACAGATCACCGATGATGCTTACGCAGTCCTGCCTTTGCAGATCATGGGTGTTTAATGGCAATTGGAAACCAAGTAAGCATTCTGCTTGGTCATTAGGAGCTCACACGCCTCAGCCAGGCCTCACCCATACCACCCATCCACCATCTTCACAATCATGCCACTCTGTGCTGCATCAGCAGCTGAGACATTGACATCCTCAAGCCTTGCTTTCCATTTCCTTGTCAATTTTTATAATAAAAGCAAATACAGCTCCTTATATAATATTATTTTTAATCACAGCATGATTTCTATTCCATCATATAAGAAATAGGATCTTAAAAATGAAGAAGTTTTGGTGTGACGCATGCCTTTAATCCCAGCACTGGGGAAGAGAGGCTGAAGGATCTTTGAATTTAAGTCCTGCCTGGTCTCCAAAGCATGTTCCAGGACATCCAGCGCTACATGGAAAAACCCTGTCTGAAAAAAAAATTAAAAATACAGAGGGCCTCAAAGAGTGAACACTGGACTATGCTATTGCCACACTACATTTATGTTAAATGCTAGCTCTCTGCAGAGGGCATCGAAAACATTTGTGTACAGAGAAGAAAGTCTCATTGGAAATTGGTGGGGAAGGAGAGGGGACAATCATGGGTAAAAATGGCCAAAATGCATTAAATACACGTGTGACGTTGTCAAAGAATAAAAATTAAGTTTTAGAAGGAAAGTTAGTTCAAGAGCATTAAATGCTGAGAGCATCATATAAATCATTACTAAGACTGAATTTCATAAGGGTCTCAGGATTTACCTCCTGTGTCAGGAATTCCTAGAAAGTGTACCTGCTGACTCTGGTGACATCATGTTCATTTTAGGAGCAAGATGGCCAAGCCAAGGACAAGAAAGCCACATTTCCAGGTTAGTTAGGATGACATAAATAAAACTGAAACAAAATGTCTGCCAGAATGGGACAATGGAATCAATTTTACCAGTTTTAGTGGATTTATCTTTAAGAAGAAATCTAACTGTCAATACCATGTTTTAAGCCGTGACTGTTCTAGGTGAAGGTGATTATGAGGAGATCAAATTAAGGAAAATAACTTGCTGCATCTGAATCCAGCTGAATACAGTTTTGTGAACAGTGATGTTGCTTTGACATTTGGCACTAGCATTTGAAAATAGACTCCAGCTCCAAACTTTGTCTCTGTAACTCCTTCCATGGGTGTTTTGTTCCCAATTCTAAGAAGGAGCAAAGTGTCCACACTTTGGTCTTCATTATTCTTAAGTTTCATGCGTTTAGCAAAATGTATCTTATATCTTGGGTATCCTAAGTTTCTGGGCTAATATCCACTTATCAGTGAGTACATATTGTGTGAGTTCCTTTGTGATTGGGTTACCTCACTCAGGATGATGCCTTCCAGGTCCATCCATTTGCCTAGGAATTTCATAAATTCATTCCTTTTAATAGCTGAGCAGTAGTCCATTGTGTAAATGTACCACATTTTCTGTATCCATTCCTCTGTTGAGGGGCATCTGGGTTCTTTCCAGCTTCTGGCTATTATAAATAAGGCTGCTATGAACATAGTGGAGCATGTGTCCTTCTTACCGGTTGGGACATCTTCTGGATATATGCCCAGGAGAGGTATTACTGGATCCTCCGGTAGTACTATGTCCAGTTTTCTTAGAAACCGCCAGACTGATTTCCAGAGTGGTTGTACAAGCTTGCAATCCCACCAACAATGGAGGAGTGTTCCTCTTTCTCCACATCCTTGCCAGCATCTGCTGTCACCTGAATTTTTGATTTTAGCCATTCTGACTGGTGTGAGGTGGAATCTCAGGGTTGTTTTGATTTGCATTTCCCTGATGATTAAGGATGTTGAACATTTTTTCAGGTGCTTCTCTGCCATTCGGTATTCCTCAGATGAGAATTCTTTGTTCAGCTCTGAGCCCCATTTTTAATGGGGTTACTTAATTTTCTGGAGTCCACCTTCTTGAGTTCTTTATATATATTGGATATTAGTCCCCTATCTGATTTAGGATGGACCATCTAGAGACTGCCATATCCAGGGATCCATCCCATAATCAGCTTCCAAACACTGACACCATTGCATACACTAACAATATTTTCCTGAAGGGACCCAGATATAGCTGTCTCTTGTGAGACTATGCTGGGGCCTAGCAAACACCGAAGTGGATGCTCACAGTCAGCTATCGGATGGATCACAGGGCCCCCGATGGAGGAGCTAGAGAAAGTATCCAAGGAGCTAAAGGGATCTGCAACCCTATAGGTGGAACAACATTATGAACTAACCAGTACCCCTGAGCTCTTGACTCTAGCTGCATATGTATCAAAAAGATGTCCTAGTCGGCCATCCCTGGAAAGAGAAGCCCATTGTACTTGCAAACTTTATATGCCTCAATACAGGGGAACACCAGGGCCAAAAAGTGGGAGTGGGTAGGTAGGGGAGTGGGGTGGAGGGCATGAGGGACTTTTGGGATAGCATTGGAAATGTAAATGAGGAAAATACCTAATAAAAATATTAAATAAAAAGAAAATAGACTCCAAGACCTCCAAAAATGTTGTCATATTTTGGTACAATCAAATTCATTTCTCCACAGCATAGATACCTGCTAGTTTTCAAATACATATAAAGGAAAGCATAGAACTGGAATCTTTTGTTTAAGCTAAAAATATTTTTGATCATATCCCTTCATGACTTTTTGGGGCTTTTATGTGTCCTTCTCTGAGACACACACCTTACAATCACATTGTATTCATGCACCACATTTTCACAGCCCCTACATTTATGATAAAATAGTTTCAAGTACTGAGCATACCTGACTACAGAGATATCTCAGAAGTCTTAACAGTACACACTGCTTTTGCCAAGCACCCAAGTTCAGTTCTGAGCAGCCATGTTGAATAGCTGATCACCTCTTGTAACTTTAGCTCCTCTGGCCTCCAAAGCACCTCTACTCATGTGCATACAACCAAGCACAGATCAAAGATTTAAAATCTTTTTAACTATATGACTTCTAGATTTAACAAGCAAAATACACACAAGAAATCTCTGATATGAGGCCCCCAACACATATACAATAGAAGACTTCTGGGTCTGGGTTCAGTCAGAGAAGATGCACCTAACCCTCAAGAGACTGGAGGGCACAGGGAGTTTAGAGGTCTGGTGGGATCAGGGAGAATGGGAACACCCTCATGGAGACAGAGGAATGGGAAGGAGGTATGGGATGTGGAACAGTTGGAGGGTGGACTGAGGGGGATGAGGGGAGGATAAAATCTGGAGTGTGGAAAAAAAAAAAGTAAATTAAAAATAAAAATAATTTTAAAAATCACAACAATATGCCTGCTAAAACAAGACCTGAACATTGACAACACCAGTTGACCATCAAAGTGGATGGGGAAGTAGCAAGGAGCCCCCTCACTAGATGAAGAGCCACACACAATAATATCTACTGAGAGAGGGAGACTTAGTCTTCCCAAAGGTGAGCACCATGGAGGTTATCTAATCCCAAATGGTGGTTCAGAAAGAAATATGCATTCAAGCAATATTAAACCATCTTCTAGGATAGATTTATATTTTATTTCCTTGTATGAGTGTGAAAGAATGGTAATGAAAGAGTAAGAGGCCATGAATCTGAAGGGTGTGGAGAGATATGGGAGAGGTAAGAGGGATAATGGAACGATGATGTAAGGTTTTACTTTTTCTACCCCTCTAAAGTGTTAAGCACACTAACAGTAAGATTAGAAGCAAAATATCTCAGCAGCACCTTAGGAATTCACTGAGGTCAGAGCTATGTTCATCAGGCCAGGGGGTGAAAATTACACTTCTCAAAAGCCACGATGAATTTTCACCTCTGTGGAAAAAGAATACCAGAACAAATTTTATTTCTTTTTTTTTTTTTTTTTTTAAGATTTATTTATTTATTTATTATATGTAAGTACACTGTAGCTGTCCTCAGACACTCCAGAAGAGGGCGTCAGATCTCGTTACGGATGGTTGTGAGCCACCATGTGGTTGCTGGGATTTGAACTTCGGACCTTCGGAAGAGCAGTCGGGTGCTCTTACCCACTGAGCCATCTCACCAGCCCCAAATTTTATTTCTTACATGTGTACAATTTACTCATTAGATATCACAAATGCAGACTTCCTTCATCGTTTTAAAAATCTTTTAATGTGGTCACCCATATGATTAAGATTATTCTGTCCTGTAAGGCTTTGGTTGCTTATCTGTATGTGCAGATACCATGTCATTTATACACAGTCCCTTTCAGGGGGAAATATCAACACTCATTAGAGTTTATGTAAGTAATGTGTAGCCCAAAAGAGTTATCCCTTCACGGTAGCCCAGAAAAGCTAAAAGGTTACATAAGAATGGACTACATGACAAATTTTGATCCACATATGATCTCACAACTTTAGTTCACAATTAAGACAAGAAATCCTACCTTGGTTCCAAAATGCAAAATGAGGAAATTCAAACGTATCTGGGATCCATGAAACAGTGATGGGAAAGTAGGACCAGGGTAGCTCTGAGGTTTTCTGGATGCACACACACACACACACACACACACACACACACACCTGTGCTCAAAGCAGGGCCAGCCTGTCTTATCTCCCAGAGTGATCTCACAAAGCTCTCACCATCTGGTGTTCTAAGCACAGGCTGTCAGCTGATCCCAGTCATGATCAGACATTTTAAGAGCTGCATCCTTGTCTCTCACTCCTGGATGTAGCCTATTAAATAATCACTCAGGATCTAATCATGGTCCTTGTTTTCATATAGAAAATGATAGACAACATTGTAGGCAATACCACTGGAGTCATCAGCAGGGAAGCCAATGCTGATCTGATCTTAATGACCTAAGAGAAAATGTCTTACTTAAGACATGAAGGGGTCATATGTGAGACATAACAGAACCATATGTATGTTGTAACCTCTGTAGATATTTGTCTGAATTCTAACCTGGAAATGAATGGAAAAATGAGGCTAGGTCCTTAAATCCAGACCTCAATTCCTTGTCCAGAGACAATGACAATACCCGGTTAACAGAAAAAGCATACCTGTCGTTTGTGATCCATTATTACACTTAACTAAGTATGACAGAACATGACTATTGAATACAGGCAGAAAACTTGGTTTTTTTGTTTTGTTTTGTTTTTTGTTTTTTTGAGACAGGGTTTCTCTGTGTAGCCCTGGCTGTCCTGGAACTCACTCTGTAGACCAGACTGGCCTCAAACTCAGAAATCTGCCTGCCTCTGCCTCCCAAGTGCTGGGATTAAAGGTGTGCGCCAAACTGCCCGGAGAAAACTTGGTTTTGAGATTTCTCTGTGACTTCCTAGGAGTTCCAGGAGAGTCAGAGTGAGTTCAGATTAATTCATCAGAATATTCAGATCGCTCCACAGGATGATGTCATCCCAGAGATTAATGCCCTGATGCACTGCAACATTGCCCAGCAGATATGGCACAGTCTCACCTCTCACTCAGTACTGTGGATTTTTGGGAGTGTATTGTAGTGTGCTATAACTGCTGTTAGAATAATTTGGTTGTCTGTATTGTCTTTTGAAAACTGAAGGAGTCAAAAAAAAAAAAGAAAGAAAGAAAGAAACCCAAAGAGATATTACCAGATTGAAAAAAAAAATGTGTAAGCCATAAAGAATGACACACTTGTGTCCGTTTGTTCACTGTGGACTTCCTGGGGTCTCAAGCCTCTTCAACCACAGCTTCCAACCCTCTAAATTCTTGACCTTTATTCCAGCTTAGCTCATAGGATGTCAGTGTGGTGATAGTGTCATTTTTACCCAAACCAGAATATTTCCTTAAGTAATGTGATGTCAACCAGAAGCAGAGGTGCATAGGTTTAAAATGCCTGTGAGGCCCCTGAGCCCACATCTCCTTCCTCGCCTTCCAAGGGCTTTGTCTGCTCTGCCCTCCTCCATCCTGAGCAGCCTTCCTGGGAAGATGCCACCAATCCTGATTCTCCTGACCCTACTTCTGCCTCTCAGAGCTGGAGCAGGTGAGTGAACACCCCTGTGCCAGTGATGCCGTCCCATGACACCTCTGGTGACTTTCTGCCCAGCAGTAGTCAGGAATTGTCCTGGCACTGGACCCAGGATGTTTCTGAACCTCGGGTACCAAACCCAGACTTGGAAATCTGACACTGGCAAGATTCTCAACAAGGTCTGAGTAAGGGAGGTGTTCTCAGAAATTTAGTAGCTACTAGCTTCTCCCAGTTGTTTTTGTTGCTGCTGTTGTTGTTTTGGTTTGGTTTTGGTTTTTTGTTTTTCGTTTTTTCATTACCTGGAAACTGGATCATCCTTAGAAAGAGATGTGGCACAGAATGCAAAGATCAGAAATGTGTATCTTGACTTTAGCCAAGGGACAAGGAAGCCTTAATGACAAGCCAACAAAGGGGTGAGGACCCCAGCTCAAGAATCTCAGCATTATTTATTAAGTCCACCCTCAACCCTGCAGAAGAAAGAGACCCAGGCTGACAAGAACCTGCACTGCACACTCCACCAGCTTTGCAGGCTAGTTTTAGTTGGCCTCTCCACTCTGCAGGTCGCCAGCTATTCCAGCAAGGACAGCACACTGTTCCAATATGGCCCTGGTGCAGAATTCCACCAGCACTGACACACCAGCCCCCCCAGTTAACTACAAGCCACTCTTTCATGCAGCAAAAAGCATTTACTGAGAACCCACGATGTGTTAGGTACAATAATGTTAGAAAATCCACCTCTATATGGCCTGTGTGGGTAAAATGTGAGAAGATGACACCAGGCAATAGTACAGGGGTTAGTGACTCACTAACAGCCTAACAGAAGCATGGATATTCGCAGGATTCCCGCAGCCTTCCCATGATGAAGACAGAGATTATCCCTCCATGTATTTGTAAAGAAGGAGGTGTAAGTCAAGTGCTACCCACACCTTCCTAGAGCAGGGTTCTAAGGCTTAAGTGTCAGCAAAGTTTATTCCATGGGCAAGGAATCCTGTCTGCAATAGGAATCCTGTTTGCAATAGATCCGACGCCCAGTCACTCCCTTCCTAGATCTCCCTGCTCACCCTATCTACTGCTTCTAGACACATTCTAGCCCTTTTTTCAGAGGAGATCATCGGCGGCCATGTGGTGAAGCCACACTCCCGCCCCTACATGGCATTCGTTATGTCTGTGGATATTAAGGGGAACAGGATATACTGTGGAGGCTTCCTGATTCAAGATGACTTTGTGCTGACGGCTGCTCACTGCAAAAACAGGTGAGGAGAAGCAGGGAGCCCACCTTTTCTTAGGTACACACACACACACACACACAAACTCACACACGCACACATCTTCTGTCCTCTATTGTGAGCTCTCTTGAAGGACTGAAAAATGGGAATCTGATGAGAGGTAAATTTTAGGTCAAAGTACAAGAGGTCATAGCCAGCAGGACAGTGGCCAAATTTAAAGCAGTTGTTGTGGTTGAAAGTTCACACTAAAACACAATGCAAGCTATGGAATATTGCCTAGATAAAAGAGGGAGCCCCCGGGAGTCCCATGTTCTTAAGAGTCAAAGAGGAATAGGTCTGACCCTGAGACCCACCTGTGTCCTCAAGTCCTCTCAGCTAGAGCCCAGCCAGGCCTACCCTGCCTTTCACACCTCCTGGACTGCATCCTCTCTGACTGACTGCACTTCTCTGCTCTCCACTAAGCTCTGTCCAAAGCTCAATGACAGTCACACTGGGGGCCCACAACATCACGGCTAAGGAGGAGACACAGCAGATCATCCCTGTGGCAAAAGACATTCCCCATCCAGATTATAATGCTACTATCTTCTACAGTGACATCATGCTGTTAAAGGTGAGACCTGTCACCTTCGCAACCACAAACCCCTGCCCCCTGGCTGTGCTCTTCTTGGTGCAGGGAGAGCCTCCCCCTCCTTTTCTGATACAGGTTCTTCTTCTCTCTCTTCCATCTTGACTTTCAAAGAGTCTCAGGCTAGCAGGCTCCTAGCTGAGCTGTTCTCTCCTCCCTCTTCCCTACCAGCTGGAGAGTAAGGCCAAGAGAACTAAAGCTGTGAGACCCCTCAAGTTGCCCAGATCCAATGCCCGGGTGAAGCCAGGGGATGTGTGCAGTGTGGCTGGCTGGGGGTCAAGGTCCATCAATGACACTAAAGCATCTGCCCGCCTGCGAGAGGTTCAACTGGTCATCCAGGAGGACGAGGAATGCAAAAAACGTTTCCGATACTACACTGAGACCACAGAGATTTGTGCTGGAGACTTGAAGAAAATAAAGACTCCTTTCAAGGTGGGAGTTCAAGCATTTAACAAACAAAATGAGAGGGATCTGGAAGAGTCCATGGTGTGAGAATGGCAAAACCCTCAAGCCTCATTCCAGAGAAAAGAAAGTCCAAAAATCTAGCTTTGGGGTCTTGAGTGGGTGTAGCAAGAGTGTCAGCAGGAAAATCTCTGTCATCCCAAACAGGATAAATTATCTCAGTATCCCTGAGGACTTCAGGGAAAGCCTAGGCCTGGGATAAAAGGAAAAGTTGGGCCTCCCTGGAGCTCTGGGACTGAGGGAAGCTGGAAAACCTGTCCTGCACTGATCTAAAGTTAGCCTTGCCAGGAGGTGGTGGGGCCAGCAGAGCCAGAGGGAGCCAGGCTAAGTTCTTCCTTTCTCTGCCCACAGGGTGACTCGGGGGGACCCCTTGTGTGTGACAACCAAGCATATGGACTTTTCGCCTATGCAAAAAACGGAACAATCTCTTCAGGAATCTTCACTAAGGTTGTGCACTTCCTGCCGTGGATAAGCTGGAACATGAAGTTGCTCTAACAGGAGTTAAACCACCCGTGCCTGACCAGCCTGTCCGACCTCAGGCAAGAACCATGTGGAGTGGGCAGCAAAGAATGAAAATTCACAATAAATAACCTCCAGAGTGCATAGAGCTGAAATTTTTTTGCTGTTTGAGTCACTCCATGGTTTGCGACCCCTGCTAGCCCAGACAGACCTCCCCTGTCACTTCTGGGTTTGCCTTCCTCCACCTTGCCCACCCCATCCTCTTACTGGAACTTCAGGCCACACATTTCCCACATGTTTATCACCCATACACGGTGTGAGGGAGGGTGCTGTTTCTTTGTTTCCATTTATAAGATAGGATCTCACTGTATAGCTCTGGCTGTGTGGAATTTGCTGCCTGGTTGTCACCTCACAGAGTTTCTGCTCCTCTCTGCTTCCTCGGTGCTAGGATTAGTAGTGTGTGCCATGACATCAACCATACCCATATTGAGTTCTAAAGTCTCCATGGTTGGCTTTCTCACAACACAAACATCAGGAGTCACCAGCACTACTTAGGTGCCCTACACTGTTTCACTAGTTCAAACTTAGTTCTGTAGAAATGAATCTTCTGGGCCTAGGAAAATCCTATATCTCTGAGTCACCATTATCCCGCCACAATGGCAGAAAGTCCACGGCACTGGGGTAGAAGGAAATTTGATTCTGGGAATTCAGAAGGCAATGGGCTGTGCAACCCAGTCAGTTTCCTGTTTCTAGTCCCCCTCTCTAGTGGGGTAGCAGACTCTCCTCACCTGAACTCTTTGTAGTCTCAAATATGGAGCTATCCCTCTGATGGACCCAGACTCACTTGGGTCTCATTTCCCAGCCTACCACAGAGTTCAATCAACTTCTCTCCCCCTTTGTGGCCTCCCAGTGTTAGCCATCTGACCGCTAGCTAACAGTAGATTCTACTCCATCTCTACCTCACCCAGGCCTTTCATTCCTCTACCTATAAAGTTCCAAAAGTGTAGATTCTCTTCCACCTCATATTCCAACCAGACTTGGGCTGCCAGTCACCTGGGGTTACCCCTCCCAACAAAGCCAGGCTAACGATCCCTGGACAATTCCATGGACAGAGAATCTCAACCAAGACCTCCAGTTTCTCAACTACCCTGCTTTTTCTGGAACGTCGGCCTCCCCCTATTGGCCACATGGAGATATGGCAGTTTGTGAACCCTAGAGATCCAAGGGATGCTAGGCTCCAAATATATTTTGACATCATCAACCAACACTTCTAGGTCTCTGCTTTTGTATCAGGTACACAGTGGACTCCTTCTTCACCTTTATCCTCTTGTTTCTCTAGGGATCTCTATGTGGCATTTATGGATCTATATCTGGAATGCATTAAAAAAATCATGTTTTTTAAAAAATGATCAAATTCTCTTTATTCTAACAGTTCCATGGACATGGTGTTCATTGGTTCACAATGCAGTGTGTGGAGTTGGGAGGAACTTATAAACTCTCTACCCCTGTGGTTTTCTATGTACTTCACGTTGACCCTCTACCATAACACATAAGCTGGAGAAAGTCAAGTAGAGAGGGTTTATCTTTCTTGACATTGTAATCACAGACTCAACCACTCCAACTGAAGTATAACACAGCTCATGGTGACCCATGTGACCCTATTCAAGTCCCTCACACAGCAGCCTCGTGAATTATAGTTTTTCTTCTCTCATACATTCCATCCTGACCAGAGTTTTCCTTCCCTCCAATTCTTCCAGCACCTGCAACCTCTCCTCTCCCTCAGATCCACTCCTCCCCCAATGCCCTTCCGAGAGGCATGAGCTTCTAAGAGATATCACCTGAACACAGCTCAACAAGGTACAATAAGACTGGACACAAGCCTTCATATCAAGATTGGACAAGGCAATCCAGTAGGAGAACAGTGGTACAAGAGAAAATTAAAGCTTCAGAGACATGTCTAATCCTACTGTTAGGAGTTCCACAAGAACACAAGGCTTCACAACCATAGCACATATGCAGAGGACCTAGCTGAGATCCACAGAGGCTCTATGAGCCCTGCCAGTTAATTCTGTCGACTGTGTTTCCTAGTGTACTTGACCCCTTTGGCTTGTAAAATCATTCCAGATCCTTTTCAGTGGGGTTTGCCCAAGGTCTGCCTAGTGTTCGGCCATGAGTCTCTGCAACTGGACCCATCAGTTGCTGGATGAAACCTCTCTGAACTTGATGGGGTAGGCATCCATCTATGAGTATGGCAGAGTATCAGCAGGAATCATTTCATTGACTTCTCCTTATGGCCAGTTGTGTTTGTTTCCATCCTTGGTCTCTGGGCTATCCAGCCTCTGCTTCCTGAACATGCAGGCAGTGTCTGGTATTGGATCTCCTCTGGTGGTACGAGCCTCAGGTTGACCAGTCATTGGTTGTCCACACCACAACTGCTGTGCCACCTTTACCCCAGCACATCTTGTAGACAGGACAAATTGTAGGTCAAATACTTCTGGCCAGGTTGGTGTCCCAGTACCACCACTGGAAGTCTTGCCTGGTTACAGAAGATGGCCTGTTCAACCTCTGTATCTACCAGGACATAGAGACTTTGCTAGGGTCTCCTTCAATATTTCCAGGGACATTCTGTTGCAGCAGATTTCCCATCGCCTCCAAATGCTCCAACTCCAGTCATCATCTCAGTACACTCTCCCTTCATTGGTCCCTCCCTCACCTGATTCTTCCTGTTCCCAACCTCACCCAGCCCTGTCCATCTGCACAATCCATTCTATTTCTCCTTCTCAGGGAATTCCAGGTTCCCCCCTCCCTTGCCTTTGATTTCTCCTTGTCACTTAGTCTGTCTGGGTCTGTAGGTTGCAGCATGATTATTCTTTATTGAACAGCTAATATCCACCTCTCAGTGACTATATACCATGTTTGTCTTTCTGGGTCTGGGTTACCTCACTAAGGGTGCTCCATCCTACAACTTGCTTACTTGCTCAACTATATTCATAGTAGCTTTATTCAGAATAGCCAGAAACCTGTTTTTAAGGGGAAAATGGGAGTGTGTGCTATGTTGAGTTGGTAAATCAAGATTGATTATGGTAACCAAATAATGAAGTTTGATTTTGGGGCATTGATGTTAGTGTCACAAATGTGTCAATGACCAAATAAAGAAATCGACCTTGGTGACTGTCTTTAAGAATGTAACCTAACAGTTTTTAGCAAGAAGGAGAGGGTAAAAGTCAAAACCTTTGGGCGCCATATCTGTTAGCTAGGACTTGTCTTTGACATGCTCAGACTTGCTAGAGTCATTTATGCAGTTGATGAAAATCTTTCCCCAGGTTGCCATTTTTGTGTGACAGGTTCCTTTGCCTTACAGAAATTTGTCACTTTCCTGAAATCCCCATTGTAAACTGCTGGTCTTAGGGCCTGCACTATCCCTGTTCTGTTCAGAACATTGTCTCCTGTGCCAATGTGATCAAGGCTTTTCCCCATCTTATTTTCTACCAGGTTTAGTGTTTGTGGATTTATATTAAGGCCTGCACTATCCCTGTTCTGTTCAGAACATTGTCTCCTGTGCCAATGTGATCAAGGCTTTTCCCCATCTTATTTTCTACCAGGTTTAGTGTTTGTGGATTTATATTAAGGCCTTTGATCCACTTGCTCTGGAGTTTTGTGAAGGGTGATAGATATGGACCAATTTGCATTCTTCTACATAGAAATATCCAGTTAGACCAAGACCATTTTTTGAAGCTGCCTTCTTCTTCCATTGTGTATTTATGGATTTTTTTTAAAAACTAAAATCAGTTGTTCAAAGGTCTGTTCATTTAAAACCCAAACCTTCCATTCGATTCTGTTGATCAATATGTCTGGTTTTATGACAACACCATGCATTATTTATTACTGAAGCTCAGTATTAATGATTAAATTCATGGATGAATATTGAACACTGTAAAAGTTATAGTTATTAGATTTTATTTCTGTCATTTGTCCTTTTTCTTTCAGTTTAAACCGTCCATTCCCTTTAACTGCCCATTTGTTGATTGGCAGTTTTACTTTCCTGGTATTTACTTTCTGAAATTCTTTATTTATTTTGGAGAATAGTCTGTGATGGGTAATTGTGGTTGATAACTTGACTGCATTTCAAAGTAACCAAGCCCAAGCATCCGGCACCCCTGTGAGTGATTTCCTTGATTAGATTATTTGAGGTAGAAAATGGACCCTAAATCTGGGCCACCGCTTCTACAGGCAGCCCACATGAGAACATGGAGAAAGGAAGGTTTGCTTTTGCCTGCTTGTCCCATGCTTGCTGGCTACATCTGTCCTGCTGCTAAGGTTTCCTTCCTTGGTGGGAGAACCTAGTTCTTCAGGACTCCATCACAGATGAGAGCAGCAGCCGAGACATCCTGTCCTGTGGACAGAACACCTGGCTCCTTGGCTTCCTGTCAGGAGTCAGCCCTGATTGTTTCTTTTGCTACACAGCATCTTTATTTTCATGTCCTCCAACCTATTGATACTGAGTTAGTTCTTCTGCCTTTGGTTTTCTGTTTAAAAATTCTTGCTTTTGCCAAAATCTTAACGTATGACCCGTGTGTTTTCTTCTATAATTTTGTTTCTCTGGTTATAAACTAAGGCCTTTAATGAATTTGAACTGATTTATGTACAAGGAATCTAATTTCATTCCTCTGCAGGTGGATTTCAAGTTTTGTGATCTTTCTGTTGAATTGTTATTCCAACGGGTTCTATTCCCTCCTTGTCAACAATTCAGGGGCCTTTGTTCTGTCTCTTCATGTTAAGCTAAGGTGAGGTGTTGTTACATTTTCAGCTGTGCTCTTATTCCTCCGGACTGCTTTGATATTGTGGACTTTTGTTGTGATATATGAATGTTTTGGGTTTTTTTTTCTCAGCATGTAAAATATGGCATGGGGATTTTGCTATTCATTGCATTAATTCTATATGTTAGTTTTGGTTCTGTCTCTCTTCTGGCCTCCTCAGGCTACTTGACAGGTACACTTATTGTCATTTTTTGTATTTCTGTCATGGATTCTTTTTTTCCTGGTGGTAGATAAGAACATAAAATATATTCTGTCCTGAAAGTGTAGAATTTGATGTGAAGCTTCACAACTTCCATTCTGAACACCAAGTCTAATTGTAAAAAAGTTCAGTGAATAGTACAGACTTGGGGTCTGGTTAATTTTCATGTCTGTTTTTATTTATGTACAGAATTTTCTTAATAGTAAGGTTCATGGATGGGAAAATGGGTGTATCTGGGAGGAGACATACAGGGAAAACTATGACCAGTATATATTGTAACAAAAATTATTTTTAATTTAAAATTATTTTTGACCTTTAAAAAGCCAGAGAATATTTATTTACCACCCCCCCCCATTTACTGTTAAATGTTAATGAATGTAAAGGATTCAAATCCCTACTAATAAAACATTTTAATTGACTCAAGTATAGCCATAACTGTAAATTGTTCACTTTTACACAGACGACCTCAGAGCTACCCTTCCCCCCAACCCTTATCCCAGGACATGGCCTGTGCAATTTGGGAAGTTGGCAGCAAATGCCTTTTCTTTGTCACTTGCAGTTGGCAAAATGTCACCTCCAGGACAGACAACCGAAAGTGTCTGACGTCCCTCAATTCAGCAGAATTGGTTTGCTTTCCCCAAACATTGAAATCCTTTAAAGTCAGCTACTGCCCCCTCCAGGAAGTCCCACCAATCTCTACCTCGAGTCCATCCTTCCAATTCCGTGGTGTTTTTGACATTTTCACTGTGCCATTTCTTTCCTTGCTTTGTTACTGTAACATCCTTGGTCATGTTCACTCCTTACTAGTTAAATGCCTTCGCGTGGTTTGGCCTCAGTAGCTATGATGCTGGGTTTGATGAGCTGAGTAAGAAAAAGAAGCCAAGATTTCCATGCTCAGCACTGCTCCAATGCTCCAGGGAATTCTACAAGACATTTGCTGAATGTCCTTCCTCTGGCTTTCTCAGTAGGCAAGGCCACTAAGTGTGACAAACAGTGACAAATGCTTGCCCTTGAGAAGCAGATGACACAGTGCCTACCTCTGACATGTTCTACAGTTTTGTGAACAGTGATGTTGCTTTGACATTTGGCACGAGCATATGAAAATAGACTCTAAGACCTCCAAAAATATTGTCAATATTTTGGTGCAATCAAATTCATTTCTCCACAGCATAGATACCTGCTAGTTTTCAAATACATAGAAAGGAAGGCATAGAACTGGAATCTTTTGTTTAAACTAAAAATGTCTTTGATCATATCCCTTCATGACATTTCTGGGGCTTTTATGAGAGACACACACCTTACAATCACATTGTATTCATGCACCACATTTTCACAGCCCCTACATTTATGATAAAATAGTTTCAAGTACTGAGCATACCTGACTACAGAGATATCTCAGAAGTCTTAACAGTACACACTGCTTTTGCCAAGCACCCAAGTTCAGTTCTGAGCAGCCATGTTGGATAGCTCATCACCACTTGTAACTTTAGCTCCTCTGGCCCCCAAAGGCACCTGTACTCATGTGCATAGAACCAAACACAGATCAAAGATTTAAAATCTTTTTAGCTATATGACTTCTAGATTTGACAAGCAAAATACACACAAGAAATCTCTGATATGAGGCACCCAACACATATACAGCAGAGGACTTCTGGGTCTGGGTTCAGTCAAAGAAGATGCACCTAACCCTCAAGAGACTGCAGGGCACAGGGAGTTTTAGAGGTCTGGTGGGATCAGGGGGAATGGGAACATCCTCATGGAGACAGAAGAATGGGAAGGATGTATGATGTAGAACATTTGGAGGGTGGACTGGGGGGGACAGGAAGGATAAAATCTGGAGTGTAAAAAAAAAGAAAAGTAAATTTAAAATAATAATAATTTAAAAAATCACAACAATATGCCTGTTAAAACAAGACCTGAACATTGACAACACCAGTTGACCATCAAAGTGGATGGGGAAGTAGCAAGGAGCCCCCTCACTAGATGAAGAGCCACACACAAAAATATCTACTGAGAGAGGGAGACTTAGTCTTCCCCAAAGGTGAGCACCATAGTGGTTATCTAATCCCAAATGGTAGTTCAGAAAGAAATATGCATTCAAGCAATATTAAACCATCGTTCTAGGATAGATTTATATTTTATTTCCTTGTACGTGTATAAAAGAATGGTAATGAAAGAGTAAGGGGCCATGAATCTGAAGGGCATGGAGAGACATGGAAGAGGTGAGAGGGATAATGAGGCGATGATGTAAGGTTTTACTTTTTCTTTCACTCTAAAGTGTTAAGCACACTAACAGTAAGATTGGAAGCAAAATATCTCAGCAGCACCTTAGGAATTCACTGAGGTCAGAGTTGTGTCCATCAAGCCAGGGATTAGAATTACATTTTTCAAAAGCCACGTTGAATTTCCACCCAGATTCATACTTGTGTGAAAAAGAATACCAGAACAAATTTTATTTCTTACATGTGTACAATTTATTCATTAGATATCACAAATTCAGACTTCCTTCATAGTTTTAAAAACCTTTTAATGTGGTCACCCATATGATTAAGATTATTCTGTTCTGTAAGGCTTTGGGTGCTAATCTGTATGTGCAGATACCATGCCATTATTACTCAGTTCCTTTCAAGGGGAAATATCAATGCTCATTATAGTTTATGTAAGTAATGTGTAGCCCAAAAGAGTTATACCTTCACAGTAGCCCAGAAAAGCTAAAAGTTTACATAAAAATGGACTAGATGACTAATTTTGATCCACATATGATCACAGCTTCAGTTCACAATTAAGACAAGAAATCCTACCTTGGTTCCAAAATGCAAAATGAGGAAATTCAAAGGTATCTGAGATCCATGAAGCAGTGATGGGAAAGTAGGACCAGGGTAGCTCTGAGGTTTTCTGGATGCACACACACACACACACACACACACACACACACACACACACACACACCTACCTGTGCTCAAAGCAGGGCCAGCCTGTCTTACCTACCAGAGTGATCTCACACAGCTCTCACCATCTAGTGTTCTAAGCACAGGCTGTCAGCTGATCCCAGTCATGATCAGACATTTTAAGAGCTGCATCCTTGTCTCTCACTCCTGGATGTAGTCTATTTAATAATCACTCAAGATCTAATCATGGTCCATGTTTTTATATAGAAAATGGTAGACAACATTGTAGGAAATACCACAGGAGTCATCAGCAGGAAGCCAATGCTGATCTGATCTTAATGACCTAAGAGAAAATGTCTTATTTAGGACAAGAAGGGGTCATATGTGAGACATAACAGAATCATATGTATGTCTTACCTCTGTAGACATTTGTCTGAATTCTTACCTGGAAATGAATGGAAAAATTGGGCTATGTCATTAAATCCGGACCTCAAGCTCTTGTCTCAGAGATAAATGACAATACCCAGTTCACAAATAAAGTATACCTGTCATTTGTGATCCATTATTACACTTAATTATGTATGACAGTTCACATGACTATTTGGAGGCAGGGCAAACTCTTCCTTTTGAGATTTCTCTGTGACTTCCTAGGAGTTCCAGGAGAGTCAGAGTGAGTTCAGATTAATTTATCAGAATATTCAGACAACTCCACAGGATGATGTCATCCCAGAGATTAATGCCCTGATGCACTGCAACATTGCCCAGCAGATATGGCACAGTCTCACCTCTCATTCAGTACTGTGGATATTTGGGAGTGTATTGTAGTGTGCTAGAACTGCTGTTAGAATAATTTGGTTGTCTTTTGAAAACAGAAGGAGTGAAAAAAAAAAAAACAAAGAAACCCAAAGAGATATTACCAGAATGAAAAAAAATGTGTAAGCCATAAAGAATGACACACTTGTGTCTGTTTGTTCACTGTGACTTCCTGGGCTCTCAGGCCTCCTCAACCACAGCTTCCAACCCTCTACATTCTTGACCTTTATCCCAGCTTAGCTCATAGGATGTCAGTGTGGTAACAGTGTCATTTTTACCCAAACCAGAATATTTCCTTAAGTAATGTGACATCAACCAGAAGCAGAGGTGCATAGGTTTAAAATGCCTGTGAGGTCCCTGAGCCCACACCTCCTTCCTCCCCTTCCAAGGGCTTTGTCTCCTTTGCTCTCCTTCAACTGAGCAGCCTTCCTGGGAAGATGCCACCAGTCCTGATTCTCCTGACCCTACTTCTGCCTCTTGGAGCTGGAGCAGGTGAGTGAACACCCCTGTACCAATGATGCCATCCCATGACACCTCTGGTGACTTTCTGCCCAGCAGTAGTCAGGAATTGTCCTGGCACTGGACCCAGGATGTTTCTGAACCTCAGGTACCAAACCCAGACTTGGAAATCTGACACTGGCTAGATTCTCAACAAGGTGTGAGAAAGGGAGTTGTTCTCAGAAATTTAGTAGCTACTAGCTTCTCACAGTTGTTTTTGGTGTTGTTGTTGTTTTGGTTTGGTTTTGGTTTTTTGTTTTTTTGTTTTTTCATTACCTGGAAACTGGATCATCCTTAGAAAGAGATGTGGCACAGAATGCAAAGATCAAAAATGTGCATCTTGACGTTAGCCAAGGGACAAGGAAGCCTTAATGACAAGCAAACAAAGGGGTGAGGACCCCAGCTCAAGAATCTCAGCATTATTTATTAAGTCCACCCCCAACCCTGCAGAAGAAAGAGACCCAGACTGACAAGAACCTGCACTGCATGCTCCACCAGCTTTGCAGGCTAGTTTTAGTTGGCATCTCCACTTCTTCTGCAGGTCGCCAGCTATTCTAGCTGGGACAGCATACTGTTCCAATATGGCCCTGGCTCAGAATCCCACCAGCACTGACCCACCAGCCCCCCAGTTAACTACAAGCCACTCTTTCATGCAGCAAAAAGCATTTACTGAGAACCCACAATGTGTTAGGTACAATAATGTTAGAAAATCCACCTCTATATGGCCTGTGTGGGTAAAATGTGAGAAGATGACACCAACAACCAAATACCAACGTGGATATTTGCAGGATTCCCTCAACTTCTACATGATGAAGACAGAGATTATCTTTCTGTGTATTTGTAAAGAAGGAGGTGTAAGTTAAGTGCTACCCACACCTTCCTAGAGCAGGGTTCTAAGGCTTAAGTGTCAGCAAAGTTTATTCCATGAACAAGGAATCCTGTCTGCAATAGGCTTTGGGGAATGCAGATCCGACGCCCAGTCACCCCCTAGATCTCCCCTGCTTACCCTATCTACTGCTTCTATACTTATTCTACCCCTTTTTTCAGAGGAGATCATCGGCGGCCATGTGGTGAAGCCACACTCCCGCCCCTACATGGCGTTTGTTAAGTCTGTGGATATTGAAGGTAATAGGAGATACTGTGGAGGCTTCTTGGTTCAAGATGACTTTGTGCTGACTGCTGCTCACTGCAGGAACAGGTGAGGAGTAGCCCACCTTTTATCAGGCACACACACACACACACACACACACACACACACACACACACACACACATCTCCTGTCGTTTATTGTGGGTGATCCCATGGGAGCTCTCTTGAAGGAAGGAATGTAAAATGGGAATCTGATGAGAGGTAAATTTTAGGTCCAATTGCAAGAGGTCAGAGCCAGCAGGACACTGGCCAAACTAAAGCGGTTTTTGAGGTTGAAAGTTCACACTAAAACACAATGCAAGCTATGGAATATTGCCTAGATACAAGAGGGATCCCCCGGGAGTCCCATGTTCTTAAGAGTCAGAGAGCAGTAGGTCTGACTCTGAGACCCTCCTTGGTCCTCAAGTCCTCTCAGCTAGAGCCCAACCCTGACTACCCTGCCTTTCACAGCTCCGGACTGCATCCTCTCTGACTGACTCCACATCTCTGCTCTCCACTTTGCTCTTTCCACAGGACAATGACAGTCACACTGGGGGCCCACAACATCAAGGCTAAGGAGGAGACACAGCAGATCATCCCTGTGGCAAAAGCCATTCCCCATCCAGATTATAATGCCACTGCCTTCTTCAGTGACATCATGCTGTTAAAGGTGAGACCTGTCACCCTCCCAACCACAAACCCCTGCCTCCTGGCTGTGTTCTTCTTGGTGCAGGGTGAACCTCCCCCTCCTTTTCTGATACAGGTTCTTCTTTTCTCTCTTCCATCTTGACTTTCAAAGAGTCTCAGGCTAGCAGGCTCCTAGCTGAGCTGTTCTCTCCTCCCTCTTCCCTATCAGCTGGAGAGTAAGGCCAAGAGAACTAAAGCTGTGAGACCCCTCAAGTTGCCCAGACCCAATGCCCGGGTGAAGCCAGGGGATGTGTGCAGTGTGGCTGGCTGGGGGTCAAGGTCCATCAATGACACTAAAGCATCTGCCCGCCTGCGAGAGGCTCAACTGGTCATCCAGGAGGATGAGGAATGCAAAAAACGTTTCCGACACTACACTGAGACCACAGAGATTTGTGCTGGAGACTTGAAGAAAATAAAGACTCCTTTCAAGGTGAGAGTTCAAGCATTTAACAAACAAAATGAGAAGAATCTGGAAGAGGCCATGGTGTGAGAATGGCAAAACCCTCAAGCCTCATTTCAGATAAGAGAAAGCCCAAAAATCCAGCTTTGGGGTCTTGAGTGGGTATAGCAAGAGTGTCAGCAGGAAAACCTCTGTCATCCCAAACAGGATAAATTATCTCAGTATCCCTGAGGACTTCAGGGAAAGCCTAGGCCTGGGATAGAAGGAAAAGTTGGGCCTCCCTGGAGCTCTGGGACTGAGGGAAGCTGGAAAACCTGTCCTGCCCTGATCTAAAGTTAGCCTTGCCAGGAGGAGGTGGGGCCAGCAGAGCCAGAGGGAGCCAGGCTAAGTTCTTCCTTTCTCTGCCCACAGGGTGACTCTGGGGGACCCCTCGTGTGTGACAACAAAGCTTATGGACTTTTAGCCTATGCAAAAAACAGGACAATCTCTTCAGGAGTCTTCACTAAGATTGTGCACTTCCTGCCGTGGATAAGCAGGAACATGAAGCTGCTCTAACAGGTGTTAAACCACCCGTGCCTGACCAGCCTGTCCGACCTCAGGCAAGAACCACGTGGAGTGGGCAGCAAAGAATGAAAATTCACAATAAATAACCTCCAGACTGCATAGAGCTGAAGTTCTTTGCTGTTTGAGTCACTCCATGGTTTGTGCCCCCTGCTAGCCCAGGCAGACCTCCCCTGTCACTTGCATGCTTTGCTTTGTCCTCCTTCCCCACCCCCTGCTCTTGTTGGAACTTCAGGTCACACAATTCCCACATGTTTATCACCCATGCACGGTGGGAGGTAGAGTGCTGTTTCTTTGTTTGTATTTTTGAGATAGGATCTCACTGTATAGCTCTGGCTGCATGAAGGGTAGGATTCTACAGCACTCATTAGGTGCCCTGCCCTCAGTCACTTGTTCATACCTAGTCCTCCAGACATGAATCTCCTGGGCCTAGGAAATTCTTACATCTCTGGATCACCTTCATCCAGACCCAACATTGGCAGTGTGGAACAAGACATTGGGGTAAAGGGAGATTTGACCCTGGGAATTCAGAAGGCCATGGGCTGTGCAACCCAGTCAGTTTCTTGTTTCCGGTCCCCCTTTGTAGCAGGGAATGGGACTCTCCTCACCTGAACTGTCTGCAGTCTCAAATATGGAGACATCTCTCTTACGGACCCAGACTCACCTGGGTCTCATTTCCCAGCCCACCACAGAGCTCAGTTGACTTCTGTCCCTCTTTGTGGTCTTCCAATGTTAGCCATCTGACCTCTAGCTAACAGTAGATTCTACTCCATTCCTACCTCACCCAGGCCTGATTTATACCAGACTTTCACTCCTCCTCCTATAAGTTCCAAAACTGTGGCATATCCTCTACTTCATTGGGCAGCCAGACTTGGGCTGTCAGTCATCAGATGCTCTCTCCTGCCACTGAAGCCAGGCTAATGAGCCCTGTTCCAACCCAAGGATCCCATGGACAGAAAGGCTCAGCCATGATCTGCAATCTTTTAACAACCCTAGTCAGCCTCGAACCTCAGCCTCCCCCTGATGACCACATGAGGATATGTCAGTTTGTGAACCCTGGGGATCCAAGGGCTGCTAGGCTAGAAGAATCTCTTGACGTTGTCAATCAATACTTGTAGGTCTCAGGTTTTGTATCAGGTACACAGTAGATTCTTTCTTCACCTTCATCCCCTTGTTTCTCTAGACAGCTCAATGCCACACAAATACAGATTTTTTTAAGCCGGGTGTTGGTTTCACACACCTTTAATCCCAGCACTCGGGAGGCAGAGGCAGGCTGAGTTCAAGGCCAGCCTGGTCTACAGAGTGAGTTCCAGGGAAGCCAGGGCTACACAGAGAAACCCTGTCTCGGGAAAAAAAACAAAAAACAAACAAACAAACAAAAAAAAAAAAACAGGAGCAAAAACCCGGTCTGAGTAGGGGCACAAGCTCCTTCCAGTCCGAGCAGCACCGGGTAGCTAGGGCGCACAGTCGTCTGTCTACCACCAGCTACCCACAACACCCGCCAAGCGATCTTAAGACTTCTGGTGAGTGGAACACAGCATCTGCTCCAATCCAATCGCCCGGGACTTGAGACTGTATTAGTCAGGGAAGCAAAAACCCGGTCTCAGTAGGGGCACAAGCCACTTCCGGTCCGAGCAGCACCAGCGTAGCTAGGGCTCACAGTCGGCTGACTACCGCCAGATACCCAAAACACCAGCCACACGATCTTAAGAATTCTGAGGATTGGGATCTGCCCGGCACGGGAGCGCTTTGCCTGAGCATCAGCAGCAGACATCTCGGTTCCAGGACACCGCCGAGTGTATCCTGCACAGACAGCTGGCCATTTTCCTGGCCAGAGGATAGGGATCTGCCTGGCGTGGGAGCATTTTGCCTGAGCATCAGCAGCAGACATCTTGGTTCCGGGATCCCGCTGAGTGTATCCTGTATAGGCAGGTGACCATTTTCCCGGCCAGAGGATAGGGACCTCCCTGCGTGGGAACCCTTTGCCTGAGCATTGGCAGCAGACATCTTAGTCCCAGGACTCTGCCGAGTGTACCCTGCACAGACATCTTGGTTCCAGGACCCCGCCGAGTGTATCCTGCACAGCTCCAGAGAATACCAGATGGCGAAAGGCAAACGTAAGAATCCTACTAACAGAAATCAAGACCGCTCACCATCATCAGAACACAGCACTCCTACGCCACCTAGTCCTGGGCACCCCAACACAACCGAAAAGCTAGACCCGGATTTAAAAGCATATCTCATGATGATGGTAGAGGACATCAAGAAGAACTTTAATAACTCACTTAAAGAAATACAGGAGAACACTGCTAAAGAGTTACAAGTCCTTAAAGAAAATCAGGAAAACACAACCAAACAGTTAGAAGTCCTTATAGAAAAACAGGAAAACACATCCAAACAGGTGATGGAAATGAACAAAACCATACTAGACCTAAAAAGGGAAGTAGACACAATAAAGAAAACCCAAAGTGAGGCAATGCTGGAGATAGAAACCCTAGGAAAGAAATCTGGAACCATAGACGCAAGCATCAGCAACAGAATACAAGAGATGGAAGAGAGAATCTCAGGAGCAGAAGATTCCATAGAGAACATCGGCACAACAGTCAAAGAAAATACAAAACACAAAAAGATCCTAACTCAAAACATCCAGGAAATCCAGGACACAATGAGAAGACCAAACCTACGGATAATAGGAGTTGATGAGAATGAAGATTTTCAACTTAAAGGGCCAGCAAATATCTTCAACAAAATTTTAGAAGAAAACTTCCCAAACCTAAAGAAAGAGATGCCCATGAACATACAAGAAGCCTACAGGACTCTAAATAGACTGGACCAGAAAAGAAATTCCTCCCTACACATAATAATCAGAACAACAAATGCACTAAATAAAGAGAGAATATTAAAAGCAGTAAGGGAGAAAGGTCAAGTAACATATAAAGGCAGACCTATCAGAATTACACCAGACTTTTCACCAGAGACTATGAAAGCCAGAAGAGCCTGAACAGATGTTATACAGACACTAAGAGATCACAAATGCCAGCCCAGGCTACTATACCCGGCCAAACTCTCAATTACCATAGATGGAGAAACCAAAGTATTCCACGAAAAAACCAAATTCACACATTATCTTTCCACGAATCCAGCCCTTCAAAGGATAATAACAGAAAAAAACCAATACAAGGACGGAAGTCACGCCCTAGAACAAGCAAGAAAGTAATCCCTCAACAAACCTAAAAGAAGACAGCCACAAGAACAGAATGCCAACCCTAAGAACAAAAATAAAAGGAAGCAACAATTACTTTTCCTTAATATCTCTTAATATCAATGGACTCAATTCCCCAATAAAAAGACATAGACTAACAGACTGGCTACACAAACAGGACCCAACATTCTGCTGCTTACAGGAAACCCATCGCAGGGAAAAGACAGACACTACCTCAGAGTGAAAGGCTGGAAAACAATTTTCCAAGCAAATGATCTGAAGAAACAAGCCATTCTAATATCAGATAGCCATTCTAATATCGGTAGCCATTCTAATATCGGATAAAATAAACTTCCAACCCAAAGTTATCAAAAAAGGCAAGGAGGGACACTTCATACTCATCAAAGGTAAAATCCACCAAGAGAAACTCTCAATTCTGAATATCTACGCTCCAAATGCAAGGGCAGCCACATTCATTAAAGACACTTTAGTAAAGCTCAAAGCACACATTGCACCTCACACAATAATAGTGGGAGACTTCAACACACCACTTTCATCAATGGACAGATCATGGAAACAGAAACTAAACAGGGACACAGTGAAACTAACAGAAGTTATGAAACAAATGGATCTGACAGATATCTACAGAACATTTTATCCTAAAACAAAAGGATATACCTTCTCAGCACCTCACGGGACCTTCTCCAAAATTGACCATATAATTGGCCACAAAACAGGCCTCAACAAATACAAAAATATTGAAATTGTCCCATGTATCCTATCAGACCACCATGGCCTAAGGCTGATCTTCAATAACAACATAAATAATGGAAAGCCAACATTCACGTGGAAACTGAACAACACTCTTCTCAATGATACCTTGGTCAAGGAAGGAATAAAGAAAGAAATTAAAGACTTTTTAGAGTTTAATGAAAATGAAGCCACAACATACCAAAACCTATGGGACACAATAAAAGCATTTCTAAGAGGGAAACTCATAGCTCTGAGTGCCTCCAAGAAGAAACGGGAGAGAGCACATACTAGCAGCTTGACAACACATCTAAAAGCTCTAGAAAAAAAGGAAGCAAATTCACCCAAGAGGAGTAGACAGCAGAAAATAATCAAACTCAGGGGTGAAATCAACCAAGTGGAAACAAGAAGAACTATTCAAAGAATTAATCAAAGGAGGAGTTGGTTCTTTGAGAAAATCAACAAGATAGATAAACCCTTAGCTAGACTCACTAGAGGGCACAGGAACAATATCCTAATTAACAAAATCAGAAATGAAAAGGGAGACATAACAACAGATCCTGAAGAAATCCAAAACACCATCAGATCCTTCTACAAAAGGCTATACTCAACAAAACTGGAAAACCTGGATGAAATGGACAAATTTCTAGACAGATACCAGGTACCAAAGTTAAATCAGGATCAAGTTAACGATCTAAACAGTCCCATATCCCCTAAGGATATAGAAGCAGTCATTAATAGTCTCCCAACCAAAAAAAGCCCAGGACCAGATGGGTTTAGTGCAGAGTTCTACCAGACCTTCAAAGAAGATCTAATCCCACTTCTGCACAAACTATTCAACAAAATAGAAGTAGAGGGAACTCTACCCAACTCATTCTATGAAGCCACAATTACTCTGATACCTAAACCACAGAAAGATCCAACAAAGATAGAGAACTTCAGACCAATTTCCCTTATGAATATCGATGCAAAAATCCTCAATAAAATTCTTGCTAACCGAATCCAAGAACACATTAAAGCAATCATCCATCCTGACCAAGTAGGTTTTATTCCAGGGATGCAGGGATGGTTTAATATACGAAAATCCATCAATGTAATCCATTATATAAACAAACTCAAAGACAAAAACCACATGATCATCTCATTAGATGCGGAAAAAGCATTCGACAAGATCCAACACACATCCATGATAAAAGTCTTGGAAAGATCAGGAATTCAAGGCCCATACCTAAACATGATAAAAGCAATCTACAGCAAACCAGTAGCCAACATCAAAGTAAATGGTGAGAAGCTGGAAGCAATCCCACTAAAATCAGGGACTAGAAAAGGCTGCCCACTTTCTCCCTACCTCTTCAACATAGTACTTGAAGTCCTAGCCAGAGCAATTTGACAACAAAAGGAGATCAAGGGGATACAAATTGGAAAAGATGAAGTCAAAATATCACTTTTTGCAGATGATATGATAGTATATATAAGTGACCCTAAAAATTCCACCAGAGAACTCCTAAACCTGATAAACAGCTTCAATGAAGTAGCTGGATATAAAATTAACTCAAACAAGTCAATGGCCTTTCTCTACACAAAGAATAAACAGGCTGAGAAAGAAATTAGGGAAACAACACCCTTCTCAATAGTCACAAATAATATAAAAATATCTTGGCGTGACTCTAACTAAGGAAGTGAAAGATAAAAACTTCAAGTCCCTGAAGAAAGAAATTAAAGAAGATCTCAGAAGATGGAAAGATCTCCCATGCTCATGGATTGGCAGGATCAACATTGTAAAAATGGCTATCTTGCCAAAGCAATCTACAGATTCAATGCAATCTCCATCAAAATTCCAACTCAATTCTTCAACGAATTAGAAAGAGCAATCTGCAAATTCATCTGGAATAACAAAAAACCTATGATAGCAAAAACTCTTCTCAAGGATAAAAGAACCTCTGGTGGAATCACCATGCCTGACCTAAAGCTTTACTACAGAGCAATTGTGATAAAAACTGCATGGTACTGGTATAGTGACAGACAAGTAGACCAATGGAATAGATTTGAAGACCCTGAGATGAACCCACACACCTATGGTCACTTGATCTTCGACAAGGGAGCTAAAACCATCCAGTGGAAAAAAGACAGCATTTTCAACAAATGGTGCTGGCACAACTGGTTGTTATCATGTAGAAGAATGTGAATCGACCCATTCCTCTCTCCTTGTACTAAGGTCAAATCTAAGTGGATCAAGGAACTCCACATAAAACCAGAGACACTGAAACTTATAGAGGAGAAAGTGGGGAAAAGTCTCGAAGATATGGGCACAGGGAAAAAATTCCTGAATAGAACAGCAATGGCTTGTGCTTTAAGATCGAGGATTGACAAATGGGACCTCATGAAACTGCAAAGCTTCTGCAAGGCAAAAGACACAGTCAATAAGACAAAAAGACCACCAACAGATTGGGAAAGGATCTTTACCTATCTTAAATCAGATAGGGGACTAATATCCAATATATATAAAGAACTCAAGAAGGTGGACTCCAGAAAATCAAATAGCCCCCTTTAAAGATGGGGCTCAGAGCCGAACAAAGAATTCTCACCCGAGGAATACCGAAAGGCTGAGAAACACCTGAAAAAATGTTCAACATCCTTAATCATCAGAGAAATGCAAATTAAAACAACCCTGAGATTCCACCTCACACCAGTCAGAATGGCTAAAATCAAAAATTCAGGTGACAGCAGATGCTGGCGAAGATGTGGAGAAAGAGGAACACTACTCCATTGTTGGTGGGATTGCAAGCTTGTACAACCACTCTGGAAATCAGTCTGGCGGTTCCCCCAAAAATTGGACATAGTACTACCGGAGGATCCCGCAATACCTCTCCTGGGCATATATCCAGAAGATGTCCCAACTGGTAAGAAGGACACATGCTCCACTATGTTCATAGCAGCCTTATTTATAATATCCAGAAGCTGGAAAGAACCCAGATGTCCCTCAACAGAGGAATGGATACAAAAAATGTGGTACATTTACACAATGGAGTACTACTCAGCTATTAAAAAGAATGAATTCACGAAATTCCTAGGCAAATGGTTGGACCTGGAGGTCATCATCCTGAGTGAGGTAACCCAATCACAAAAGAACTCAAATGAAATGTACTCACTGATAAGTGGATATTAACCCAGAAACTTAGTATAGCGAGATATAAGGTACAATATGTAAAACATATGAAACTGAAGAAGAACGAAGAGCAAAGTGTGGACACTTTGCTCATTCTTAGAATTGGAAACAATCACCCATGGAAGGAGTTACAGAGACAAAGTTTGGAGCTGAGACAAAAGGATGGTCCATCTAGAGACTGCCATATCCAGGGATCCATCCCATAATTACCTTCCAAGCGATGACACCATTGCATACACTAGCAAGCCTTTGTTGCAAGGACGGTGATATAGCTGTCCCTTGTGAGACTAGGCTGGGGCCTAGCAAACACAGAAGTGGATGCTCACAGTCAACTATTGGATGGATCACAGGGCCCCCAATGGAGGAGCTAGAGAAAGTATCCAAGGAGCTAAAGAGATCTGCAACCCTATCGGAGGAACAACATTATGAACTAACCAGTACCCCAAAGCTCTTGACTCCAGCTGCATATGTATCAAAAGATGACCTAGTCGGCCATCACTGGAAAGAGAGGCCCATTGGTCAGGCAAACGTTATATGCCCCAGTATAGGGGAATGCCAGGGCCAAAAAATGGGAATGGGTTGGTAGGGGAGTGGGTGGGGGACTTTTGGGATAGCATTGGAAATGTAATTGAAGAAAATACGTAATAAAAAAAAAGAAATAAAAAAAAACAGTAAAAAAAAACAGGATTAAGTTCTCTATATTGCAATGGTGCATGTGCATGTGTTTTCTTTGGTTCTGAATGCAGTTTGGGAATGGGGATGAAGCTGGATCCCCTTCAGCCCTGTGGTTTTCAATGTACCTCATGTGGAGCCCTCATCAATATAGGTGGGCAGGAGAAAGGCAAGCAGAGAGGCTTGACATTCAAACCATAGACTCTGCCACTCCAGGTGAAGTACAAGACAGCTCATAGTGGCCCATGTGACCCTAGTAAGTCCCTTACACAGCAACACTGGAGAATAATACTTAATAATAAAGTTCCTGTTCTCTTGGATGTTGGTTTTCTTAGTGAATACTTGCGAGGCAGAACAAGGAGACCCAATGCCAGAGCCTCCCCCACTGTCTGTGGGGTCATATTTATATTCTTCCTAAACAGCATGCATCCTTCCTCCTACATGTCTGCTTCAGCAAAACATCCTTTCACCTGACTGCCCCAGAAACTCATCGTACAACCTAACTGAGTTTCCAGTGAATCCAGAAATCTCCACTTTGAGCCACCCACCAAGACAGTCCCAGTCTATAACCCACAGCCCATGGCACAGTGTACACCACCAAGGTCTACCACCAAGGTAAAGGGCATTTTGTAGGACAGTGTCTGACCAGTCAGTCCTGCATCTTATATCAGATAGAAATGCTACCTATGAGATGTTCTGACTAGCATGAAGAGGCGCTCTTGACGAGGCTGATTGCTTATAAAGATCTCTGAGTAAGCTGATCCTCTTTCCATCCCAACCCCCTACCCTGAGCTGCTCCCCTCCTCCTATCAGCACCTGCGCTTTCATGCCCCCTAGTGATTTTTTATGATTTATTTTACATCCCAACTACAGTTTCTCTTCCCCTCCTCTCCTCCCAGTACCTCCTCCTCACCTCCTTCCTGCCCTCCCCCTCCCCAAACCCACTCCTCCTCCATTTCTCTTCAGAAAGGTCAGACTTCCCATGAATATCAACCAAACATGGCATATCAAGTTGCAGTAAGACTAGGTACCTAGCTGTGTATTAAGGCTGGACCAGGCAACCTAGCAGGAGGAAAAGAGTCTCAAAAAAAGGAACAGAGCCAGAAACAGCCCCTGACATTAGAAGTCTCATAAAAAGACCAAGCTACACAACTGTAGTATTTGTGCAGAGAGCCTAGGTCAGTTCCAAGCAGGCTCCCTGATTGTGGGTTCAGTTTCTGTGAGCCCTTATGAGCCCAGGTTAGTTGGTTCTGTGTTTTCTTGTGGTGTCTCCTACAATCCTTCCTCCCCATCTTCTGCAAGATTCCCCAGCTCCACCTAATATTTGGCTGTGGGCTCTATATCTGTTTCTGTCAGTTGCTGGATGAAGCCTCTCTGATGGCAAATGGGCACCAATGTATGAATATAGCAGAACATGATTAGGAATTGTTTCATTGATTTTGTTGTTGTTTGGGGGAGTTTTGTTTGTTTTTGTTGATGTTTGCCAGTTATGTTTGGTTCTATTCTAGGTCTCTAAGCTATCCATCCTCTGGATCCTTGACCTCTAGGAAGTGCCAGAAGTGGGTTCCCTCTCATGGCATGGGTCTCAAGCTGGACCTGTCATTGGTTGACCACTCTGACAATTTCTGTAACAGCTTTATCCCAGCACATCTTGTAGGCAGGATAAAGTGTATCAGTAGTTGATTAAACCCACTCTAATCTCCCTTAAGGTAGCCATGAGAGTTCTTTGTTACCCTACCTAATCATCTGGATTCTTGAATGAAACACACACACAGACACACAGACACACAGACTCACAGACACACACACAGACACACACACACACACACACACACACACACACACACACACACACCACCTTATATTTAATATGCCTTAGTCAGCTCAATGGTTGGGCCACTCCCAAACTTCCATGTTGCTAACACCTCCCCTCTGATACTCCTGAGTTATTACTTACTAAAATCTATATTCCACCTTTGCTACTCTAGACGCAATGCAGGCACTGGGACCACTCTTCCCCTGCTCTTACATGGCCAATATGCATTTCTTCTTACAGCTCTCAAGCCTGGATCTTATCCCTTCCCTGGCATGGCCATTCTCCTTCTTCTTCCCTAGGTTTCCTTGCCCAGAGAAAACTAAAATCCCACCTCTGTCTCTCTGCCCAGCCATTGGCCACCAGCAACTTTATTTACCAACTAGAACCAACTGGGGACAGGGACCTGCAGCATCTTGCATGCGGGATTCTTGTGTAATTTTTTTTTGGAAACCCAATTAACATAATACAAACAGTAAACCAAATCCACAACAATAAAGTGTAGGTTAAAGATTCTGTGGCTGGGCTGGAGTCCCAATCCCTCCACTGGAAGTCTCACCTGGTTACAGGAAGTGGCCAGTTCAGGCTCCGTATTCCCCATTGCTAAGAGCCTTAGCTAGGGTCATCCTCATAGATTCCTGGGAGTTTCAATTGCCCTAGGTTTCTGGCTCGTTGATGAGATGTCCTCTCCCCAATTCCAGTTGTCTCTCCCAGTACCCCCTCCCTCCTCAACCTGAGGCATTTTCTAAGGGGAGCTTGGATGTGTTCTCATTTGTTGTGTGTGCTACAACAGTCACAGTACAGCATCAGCCCTCATCTGAGATGGAAGCAAAGGGAACTCGCTTAGCTTGTGGTGGTTACAACGCTTTAATGCCGTTGCTGTTTGTGAGGATCTATGGGCCCAACTTTAGCTTTTCCTTCCTCTTCCATCTTCTTTTATTATCATATACTGATTTGACAAAGTAGTGGGTTACACTTGGAAACTTCTTTATATATATATATAACACATTTTAATCCTATTCAGTCTCTCTTACCTTTCTCTTTCCCTCCTGCCCCAGGTCTTACCTCCTTCTGTATTTCCATAGACACCCCCCTATACTCCCACGTCTCCCTATCTCCAGAATCCACACTTGAAAGTAATCATGTGACATTTGTCTTTCTGAGTCTGGTTTATTTCATTTCTCCTAAAGATCTCCACTTCCATCCATTTTTCTGTAAACAACGTAATTTTTTCTTCTTATTAAACTAGAATATTTCAGCCCAGTCTGTCATGGTGGTACATGCCTGTAACTCCAGCACTAATGATGGAGAAGAGGATTACGAATCCAAAGTCATCCTTGGCAGCACAGAGACTTGAAGTCTACCCTGAGCTACCTGAGACCCTGTCTAAAAAATAATAAATAAAACGGGGTAGATAAAACAACCATTTCCATTATAAAAAAAAAATAGAGCCAGGCATGGTGGCACACACCTTTAATCCCAGCACTCAGGAGGCAGAGGCAGGTGGATTTCTGAGTTCAAGCACAGCCTAGTCTACAGAGTGAGTTCCAGGACAGCCAGGGTTACACAGAGAAACCCTGTCTCGAAAAAACAAAAAACAAAAACAAAAACAAAAGCAAAATAGATAATATAATGAGGCAAGTAAGGTTTACACAAAATGCCCTTATTTCTGGCTATTGCCCCCTTCCCTCCACAAAATTAGAATTAAGTTATATACATGCTTTTACACTCTGCTTTTTCCACTTACCATAAGAGAATGTAGGTTTCTGTATGTCACTAAACAGAACTTTAAAATAAGCTTTTCTGATTGGCTAGACAGCACATCATTCCATACCTATATCATGATCAATATCATTGCTCATTTGGATGGTCTGAGAGGTTTGCCGAGAGGGTCTCGAGTGTTACTCCTGTTCTTGCTCACATTGACCTCTGCCTAGCCTTGGGAATAGCTTTCTGCCAGGCACACTGAAGACCTGAGACATCCACATGTGTCGTTGCCTCTAAGTTCTAAATCTGAAGCGCTTTGTGCAGACGCCAGCATGTCTGCTATTGCAATCACGTGCTTCGGGACTGTCTGGAGCGCCCATCTCTCCTTTGCCACCTGCTGCTCTTTCACGGAGAGCAACACACAGTCCGATTCTCGGTTAAAAGGATCTGGCTGCTTGCAGATACTTATGTCGGAGGACTGCTTGTGATACAGCCTACTCCCAGCACCAACAATGACAACACATCCACACACAGTGGAGACATCTGAGATGCTGCCAAACACCCTTTCAGGGGTGACACTAAGAAACCCTAAGGACCTGAGGTCAGTATAGCCCCAGTCTTCTACAAAGTCAAGAACAACTAAATTGGTTTCTCGATGTGGGGGCGGTTAGAAGTCTGAGCCAGTGGCATCTGGTCACTGCCTGCCCAGAGGATCAGAATGTGGAGATGGGAAACACTCACTATTAATGTCCCAACACCCCAAAGGAGAAAAACTGTAACTGACAGAAATATAGTGGAACAGCCGGAAACAGATGCCACCAGCTATGGACATTGTGAAACCCATCATATACTTGCTCAAACCACAATTTTTTTTTTATTAAAGTAAAAACATTTTAAAGGTACAGACTCTAATATATTACACCAGCCCCCTCTCCACTCAAATGTTCTCTCCAACACCCACCCTATAATAAGCAGTATCTCTCTCACACACTCTCTCCATATATCTATATTATATCTATATATCTATATGTATATATTGAAATATGCTCATTTGGAAAGTCCACAGATCCCATGCATACCGTTGAAAGAATACTTATGAGGCAATCATTGCATTTTATGTCAGGAAGTGGGGCCGTTCTCCATATGCCCTCTCTGACTCTCTACGCCAATCCTTGAAGTGCTGCGATTCTGGTATGATGCAGTCTCCTGTGCCCTCATTGGACACAGGCTTCCTTCACACTTATATCCATGGATGGGTGGTGATATTGGTATCTCAGAGTGCTTTAACTTGCTGCTTCGGTGGTACCTGATAAGATAGGAACTCTTATTGGTCAGCTGGAGGTTCTGTTTTGAGATTTCTATTAAAGTCCAACATGCTGTTTAATTATTTATCTTTCACACTGCTTTATGGAAGTTCATTATGTAACGTGACTCACAAGCCTTTTCCTGGTCATGTGTGTTCTGAGAATCTTTGTCTTTGTTTCCTCTCAATTTTAATGTATCGAATCCATAGATTTTTTTCTTTATGTTGTTTACTTTTAACTGTGGTGTATAAAATCTTTATCTATGATAGATATTGATACACCATATTTTCAAGTCTTCATTCACATTTGTCCCATGTCCTCCCCTAGAATTTTTGATGTGGCATAAATAAAAGGTAAAGTTTTATCTTTCCCACATAGAAATGCCTTCCCCTCTAGGATGCTGGAAAAGCTTGTGCTATATAAATATCATTTATCTTTATCAGAACAAAGAGAATATTAGTCTTTACTATGTCAGGGGATGCAATCTCTATCACAAATTAAATATGCAGCCAACAGCCATACCACCCTGAGCGTGCCTAGTCTCGTCTGATCTGAGCAGAGTTGGCCCTGGTGAGTATTTGCTGGAGAATAAATTGTGGTATGTGGTGTGTCAGTATCTGATTTCGTGCAGTCTAAAAGGAAAGCTTACAACCCTCATAGGCTGTTCTCTGAGCTCTCTCCATATGCCGGGTCACAAGTCAGCACACGCACACGCACACGCACACACATTTGGAAAGAATCCTACAAAACATTTCTCAAGAGCAATGGATCTACATGTCAACATGGGGAAAGTGGCAATTTTATAGTATTGTCTAACAGTTCATATACATGGAATCAATGTGTTGAAGTCTTCTTAAATGATTCTTTGTTCATTTGAATCATCTTCACCAAAAACCGCATCACATACATTCTTTTAGATTTTCATGTAGTTATTTTACCATTTCCAGGCAAGTAAATATTAATTTATTACATTTTCCATTTTCTAACACTATTGCTATATTTGTAAAAATAAAATTGATTTTATGTTTTTATCCAGCCCCTTTCTTAGGCTTCTAAGTCAATGATGGTATCTAGTTATAGATTCTTTTAAAGTCTCTCTATGTACTTCCCTATCTGCAAATATTACAGCTTTAACCCTTTCACTTCTATTTTCTGCCTAACTAGTTCAAACTGTTAGCATAACATGAAGACCATGGATGGCAATTTATATCCAGATTTTTAAATTTTTATTTATTTATTTATTTATTTATTTATTTATTTTTGCTCAGAAAGAAAAAGGGTTTGATGTTTCACTGTTAACTATGATTAGTGTGGAATTTTATGAAATCAGATTTGTTTCTAGCTTGCTGTAAAAAAGCTCAGTAAATGATTGTGAATTTTAGCAAATGTTTGGACAGTTTTTCCTTTTGTTCTTGCATCACGTGAACAGTGTTTCTCTGTAATCAGTTAGTTACTATAGCAACCCATTTCCAAATGCAAAGGCAACCACGTGCTCCTAGAATAAACTCAATCTTCTCATGAGGTAAGTTTTTGTTAATTGATGTGTTTTTACTTGTATCAAATTTGATGTGTATTCAAAAGTAATAGTGCCCTATAATACTCCCTTCGCATAAGGTATGGGTGTTGCCTGGACATTTAATTTGTGATAAAGGCTGCATCCTCTGACAAAGTAAGGTTTTGTCTTCTTTTCATGGTGATAAATGATATTTATAAAACACATGCTTCTAATGTCTTACATGGGCACATACTTTCTGGGTAGAAAAAAAATTAAACTATGTCTTCTTATTGACACCACATCAAGGAATCCTTTCTAGAGAGAAAGTGGAGCCAAGCACAAATAAGGACTTGAAAAATGTAACACGCCAATATCTTCCTCATAGATCAAGAATTAATATTTTCACTGGATTTGGTGTTAAAGTTATGCTAATCTCATAAGAGATATGGGAACCCTGCCTGCAGGAGTCATATAGCAGCCTCTGACTATTTTGATTATCAAAAGTTCATAATTCATGGGTTCAGTGCCTTCCCTGTAGCTTCCTGCCTAGACTCACTATTCCTTCAGTTAGGGCCTGAGGATAAGTCCTGTGCAGGCAGCTCTCAGTCTTTTACATTCTCGGGTCATTTTAAGAAGCCATGTTTCTGGTTGCTTTCAGTGGGAAAGTTGACACGAATTCCTTGATCACTAGTATAAAATGCCCTGTGCACACCTGTATCTACATAACTGGGTGTGTATCTTTCATCCCTCTTTCCTGTATACACAGGCTATTTTATCCTTTTTCCTTTATTTTTCCCTATTTATATATCTCCCAGAAGGAGAGGAAGAAAAGGAAGTAGTCACCTGTTTCTCTGAATTACTGCGTGTACGGTGAACTCGGTACACAGTATTCAAAGACCTCACTCTTCGCTGGATTCCTATTTTGCTGTCAGCAAGGACACGGCAACTGTGTGGGACACCACATGGGCGTGGGCAACCCTCCCTTCTCCCCGATCACTGGCAGTTGGTGTGCAAACCTCCTAGGAAGCTTTGGGTGATGAAACCTTTCACACGAGCAGGAAAATAGATCTGTGACCTCTCAGAACCACCCTTCCTTCCTCTCTCTCCAGGGGAGGATAAAAGTCTGGCAGAGAAAAGCCCCGGCAGCAACTGACTAAGCAACGGTTCTGGAAAGATGCAGCCTCTCCTGCTCCTGTTGACCTTTATTCTACTCCAAGGAGATGAGGCAGGTGAGTGGCCAACCACACCTCAGAGATCAGGTCCTGTCCTATACACTTGAATAGACAAGTTGTAGCAATCCTAACTCTGCATTGTTGAGTAAATTTCTTGAACTCACATCTCCTCAGTTTCCTTACCTATAAAATGCAAATGGCATTAATACTGTGGCCTAAGGTTGCTATGACAATTACATTGGTTAATAAACAAGAGAGTCTTGTTATTGGCCCTGACATATAGAAAGTACGATATAAATGTTTCCTACATAAATTTATTCAGTCACCCATATCTAGTGCCATGATTTGAGAAGGTAGACTCTGGGCCATGGGGTGCTCTCTGAGGAAGGAAGTACCAGGGAACCGAGAAAGCGCAGACTTTGGGAAAGCGTCTCAATAGCCAGAATCAGCCTCATGTGGAACAAACATCCTTCTCCATTTGGAGGAGCACACAAAGGTCTGGGAAGGAGACGAGTCTCCCTTCAAACTAGGAGTAACTCCTGTGAAGTCTTAGCATCTTCTCCATGTGCCTGGAGGCCTGCAAAGCTCCTCTGTATCACCTCCCTCCCCCACTTGCAGCCTTTCTAAAGCTGCCCACCTGGCACTGCCGGCAAGCTCCCAGGTACACGGGTAAGTGCCAGATCTTTCTTTGCAGGGAAGATCATTGGAGGCCGAGAAGCCAGGCCCCATTCCTACCCCTACATGGCATTTCTTCTGATCCAGAGTCCAGAAGGGCTGAGTGCTTGTGGAGGGTTTCTGGTGCGAGAAGACTTCGTCCTAACAGCAGCTCATTGCTTGGGAAGGTGAGGAACTCAGACGCTTCTCAGGAAGTCAGTGTCCCCAGACTCCCTCCACAGAGCCTGAACGTATGCTATTACAATTAAGTATAATGATAATGAAATTCTGGAGACAAGATGAGACCAGGAGGAGGGCAGTAAGAAGCAAGTGTCTGTACACAGAAAAGGAGGCTATGATCCAAAAGCCAACCAACCAAACAGAAGAAAGTGGAAAGCACAGGCTGGGCGCTAGCTAACTAAGAACTCAAACTGTTTCTGTTTAATCTGCTTTCCCCAGTTCAGGGTTTGTGGGAAACAGCAAGAAGGGGTCAGGCCCAAGGCCCTCCTATCCCCCTCCCCCCCACACACACCCCACCCCCATCCCGCTCTCTCCAGCTTGTTTTTCTGCTCTTGAGCCATTCATGCACCCTGCGGAACTGTTGGATGTATGATCCATGTATGATGTATGATGTATGATCCTGGTTATAGTATCTACCCAACCTTTCTTTCGCAGCTCCATAAATGTTACTCTAGGGGCCCACAACATCCAAATGCGAGAAAGGACCCAGCAACTCATCACAGTGCTCAGAGCCATCCGCCATCCTGATTACAATCCGCAGAACATCCGGAATGACATCATGCTTCTGCAGGTGCTCCCCTTTCCCTTCTGACCTCTGCTTCTCCAGGCTTGCTGGCGACCTCTTGGTCTGTGGCATTTGAGGAGGAAGTCGGGGCAGGGTTCCAGGGTGGTGAGGGAGACGCGAAATCCCTAAGTGCTGATGGGAAAGAGCAGTGAGCTGAAATGCCTACATCCATATCCTGACAGCTGAGGCGCAGAGCCCGGAGGAGTGGATCGGTGAAGCCTGTGGCTCTGCCTCAGGCCAGCAAAAAACTGCAGCCAGGGGATTTGTGCACAGTGGCTGGCTGGGGCCGGGTAAGCCAGAGCAGGGGAACAAATGTACTCCAGGAGGTGCAGCTAAGAGTGCAGATGGACCAAATGTGCGCCAATCGCTTCCAGTTCTACAACAGCCAGACTCAGATCTGTGTGGGAAACCCGAGAGAAAGGAAGTCTGCCTTCAGGGTAAGAATGTGAACACCCACTAGTGTTTCTTGGGACAAAGTATAACAGAGGACAGCAGGGCAGGTCTCCATCCCTTCAATCCTGGGTACTAGACCAGAGTAGAAAGGGTTTTTCCTCTTCGAGAGTGACAGGAAGACACACAATTTATCTTACTGGGGAAGGTGGAGGTACCTGGATGGAGTGAGCTGGAGGCAATAACTTTAGCAGGATCTGAAGCCTAGCAGCGGAAAAGCCCAGGAACTTGATTCCTGCAATCCTATAAAAAAGCTCATCACCCACACACAGGCAACTGAAGGAAGCCCCCAGCCCATACCTTTCTCTGAGAGCCTGTATCATGGGACAGCAAGGGGCAGAAGGCCTAGCTTTGTGTCCTTTTCCTCCTCTGCCCACAGGGTGATTCTGGTGGCCCCCTGGTATGTAGCAATGTGGCCCAGGGCATCGTCTCCTATGGAAGCAACAATGGTAACCCTCCAGCTGTATTCACCAAAATCCAGAGCTTCATGCCCTGGATCAAAAGAACAATGAGACGCTTTGCACCAAGATATCAGAGACCTGCTAACTCCCTGTCTCAGGCACAGACCTAGGGACTTCCATAGCCCTTATTAATGCCTTCTGGGGAGTGTACATTTTCATTTATTAAATATTATATAGTGCTGTCTTAATGTGTTTGAACTCCTATGTCAAAATACCACATAGTGGTATTTTAGTGGTATACTAAACAACAGACATTTATTTTGCCACGTTTCAGAGGCTGAGAAGTTCAAAGTCAGGCCCCAGCATCCGGTGTCTGACGAAGGGCTGCTCACTAGGTCACAACTATCCTTTCCTGCATTCTCACACAGTAGAAAGCACAAGGGGAAATCCATGGGGCCTCTCTGATAGGATGGCTACTCATGAGGGTTCAGAAGCTGCCGCTTCTCATGTAATCCCCTTCCAACAGGGATTAGGTTTCCATGTATCGATACTGAAGGAGCATAAACATTCCTTCTCTGGTGAGTACCCAATGATGTGTGCCTAGATACAGTCACCTACCCTTCTCAGCCTGGGGATCAAGGTGAGAGTCTTCCCTTCCCTAAGCCGTGCATGCCCTTGTCCCCTCATCTCACTCCCTGAACCAGCTTCTCTCCCCAGGGCAAGGCTCTCTGTCTCTGTCTCTGTCTCTGTCTCTGTCTCTCTCTCTCTCTCTCTCTCTCTCTCTCTCTCAAACCCTCCCACTCAGCGCTGAGCTATGCAGACAGATAATCTTGATCAAAGGACAGAGTTGAGATTCCATTAAAATCCCCTTTTAAGACAAATCTCAAACCCATGAAAATAATGAACTTCTGGGACTGGAGAGATGGCTTAGCAGTTAAGAGCACTGGCTGCTCTTCCTGGGGTCCTTCCTCCCAGCAACCACAAGGTGGCTCATGACCATCTATAATATGATCTGATGCCCTCTTCTGGCCTGCAGGTGTGCATGCAGATAGAGCAGTCATATATAAAATAAATACATGAATAAATTTTTTTTTCGAGACAGGGTTTCTCTGTATAGCCCTGGCTGTCCTGAAACTCACTTTGTAGACCAGGCTGGCCTCGAACTCAGAGATCCGCCTGCCTCTGCCTCCCAAGTGCTGGGATTAAAGGCGTGCGCCACCATGCCCAGCATGAATAAATCTTAATGTAAAAAAAAAAAAACAATGAATTTTTAATAAGTGGTAGTAGGATAAGTGGATCAGTACTTTGATTAGAGAAAACTAGTGAATTAGTGAATCAATTCCTTACAGCACACTCAAAACTAAGCCTTAAACACATACAAATGCTAAAGCTTAAACTACACAAGTACTAGAAGAAAGGGAAAAATGAACATCAGAATATTTAAACAAATACCAATGTTTATAGGAACAGAAGTCACAAAAGTAAGATTAGAAGCAAGGCAGTGTCCATCAGAGACGGCAGTTCCTGTCTAAAACCTCACATCATACCAAGACACTGGGTTACAGACCAGGGTTTCCATTTCTGGTGGTGAAGATTGGCCTCACACTTTTTAATGCTCTGAAGTTATATAAAACTGCAGGCAAAATGTTGACTCAGAGAGTGGTGTGTTTGCACCGAAGACTAGTCTGTGGTTGTCTACATCAAATAAAAGATCACCAAACTCACGTAGACCGAATCAGACTTTAAACATCTTAAAGGAACTGCATGGAATCAGCTGGAAAGGTTTTTCTGGTACATCGAAATGCTAATTACACCTGAGAGTGTGATGTTTAAAATCTGAACTTCTTCAGTTTCGATAGTCTTAAGTGAAATGATTAATAACCAGATGTTTTACCAAATCCACCCGGGCGCATACACAATGCTTTGGTGAACTCCTCTGGGCATTTATCCAAGTTAATTGCTTTACATGTAACTCCTGTCAGAAGGCCAATTGTTTAATACTCAGTGTAGGCCATTGTCAACAAAACTGTAGCCAATAGCTTATCTGCGACATCACCCAATCATTCTCTGGTAACTGCATGCTCACGGGAATTATTGATTACTCACAGTTTCTTAAGGACGACAGTCTCACTATTAGATGGTTGTACTGGTAAATGGAGACAATTCTTGCCAGTAAAGTCAGAGAGCAGAGAGCAGCAAAAAAGTCCCCCTCACCCCATTTGTCCTGTGACATTTACTTGTAGCCCCAGAACACTGCCCAGTCCCAGACCCAGTAATAAAGAAACTCAAGGGAAGCCCCACCTCTTTGCATGTCTTACCATTCCTGTCAGCACTTCCAAGACAGCTTCCAGACCAGACTTCTGTTTAAGAAAGTTTCCACCACTCCCTACAGTCCTGATGCCTGTTTCCTATGAGATCCTGCAGGCCCTAACTACATCATCACTCTCCTTGGTCTTTCCATGTTCTTTACCACCCGACTACACACACACACACACACACATGCACACTCAGAACTTAAAGTCTCAATTGGGGTCCTAACCTACTAACATAGGTAAGTCGAGGCTGTGAAGAAATCTACTTCTGAAGGAAAACATGATTGAAAGTCCAGATGTCCAATGCTGTGTTCTTGTGACCAAATCTATGTGCTCAATGTAGCAAGCAGATCTGAAGGGCCTGGGGGACTGGGAGGCCATTCTCTACACCAGCACCTGTTCCCACTGAGTCTCTCACACCTCCCTGGTGAGAGTTTCAAAGCCTTCATTAACCATCTGTTGTAACATGGTGACAGCCAGGGTATTCTTCTGATGCTAGTCTATCTTATATCTCAGCAAAGAGGATTCTAAGCAGGATTTTTTTTTAGACTTTTGTTATTAGATATTTTCTTTATTTACATTTCAAATATTATCTAAGCAGGGGACTGAGTATGTATCCAAGTTCAAAATGTACATACTACCCAGTCATTCACCAGTCTCAACATTACAGCAGCTGATCCATCTGCTAATAGCTGTCAGCCTATTAATAATATAGAGTAATAATAATAATAATAATAATAATAATAATAATAATGGCAGTCTTTGTGTAAAAGGGGCCTAAGAATGCTGTGTCCTTTCTCCATCAAGACATAAATGGTTGTGAGAAGCAGCCAGTTTCCATGGCAGTGTTGGCTCTGGTGATGCAAATGCTCACAGCCTGCTATTGGGGTGATCCAGTCCACACTCACAGAGCCTTGAGCTCTGTCCTTAGAGCTCCTTGTGACAAAACTTAGGTGAAAAGCCAATACAAGGAAAACGTGAAAATAGAAGAAGGCTTTACTGGGGAGGGAAGGGGAGTTGATAGAGAAGAAGAGGGAGGGAGGAGAAAAAATAATACTAAGTAATATCACTTGAGCTGACAATGCTCACCCCAAAAGCCATATACTCTCTAACAAAAACACCGGTACCAGGCCTGGGAAGCCTCCTTTTGAGTGGTTAGTCAGGGGAGTCCAAGTAACTTCTAAAACAAATGTAGGTTATTTCTGTTGCCCTTAGTTGCCTCCCAGACCTTTAAGTCCCTGTTGCTGAAGTCACCATACACGTTGGACACAGGACTCAAATAATCTAAGCTGGTTCTAACCTGAGTGCTTCCTCCCTAAGGACTAGCTATGGTAGTAATGACAGGTGCTCTGCAATCTGTCAATGGAGGAGAACAACCAACAGTCCTAACCGTGACACCTATAAACCACAACAGCCATGACCATCATAACAAGGCATCCCTAAAGGAACACTAGTAGCACTTATATCCTGGCAGTAACCAAAAGCTGTCCAATTAGATTTAAAGCCTGCTCAATTGGAGGAAAGGTGTGCTTGGTACTGGAAATCTAACCAATTCCTGGAACTAGTGGGATCATGGGTTTTAGAGAACCTACTGCTACCACGTTACTAAACCGGCATGATTCCTTACCGAATTCTAAATACTTATCTTTATTAACACGAATAAAGGTAGCTCTCCTCCCTCATCAAAGAAGCTTTTTTACCACAAGTGTTCAGAATGCAGAGAACAAAGGACTTGGGACATCTGGCTCCAGTGGATACACCTACAACCCAGTGCCAGAACCTAAGGCTCAGGGGACGTCTCAGAAGAAGAGGCAGAAAGACTGTAAGAGCCAGAGAACCAGGAAATGGGTTGAGTTACTGAGCCTTCTAGAAATGGCAACTTGGCTCCACTCATGATACCTCAATAACATAGCTGCCTAAACAAGGGTTGAACAATTAATAGTTACCAATAGACTTGCTAACATGGGAGGAGGAATCCCAGGGGCTCCAACCCTAAAGGAAGAACTACAGGGAACTAAAGAATGCTGAAAGCAGAAGAAATAGTCTTCCAAAGGGCTGAGCCTCTGTTTGGTTGTCCAATCGCAAGTGATTAGCCCTGAAATCACTTACACATAAGCAGTACTAAACAAACTCAGTGAGTTATTTTATTCATTTATTTATTTATTTATGCATTTATATAAGTGTAATAATAATACTTTTTTAAAAATAGGTTCTGGGGATACAGAGATGGTTCTGTGGTTAAGAGTGCTTACTGTCCCTCCAAAGGACCTGAGTTTGGTTCCCAGCACCCACCTCAGGCAATTCACAACTGCTTGCAACTGCAGCTTCAGGGATCCTATTCTGTATCCCATCCCCCAACACATGTGACGCACATACACATAAATAAAAATAAATATTAAAAAGGCAAGGAAGAAAAAGGCTATGATTATAAGAGGAAGCAAGGGAGTATTAAGAGGGGGTGAGAGAGGAAAGGGAAAGGGGGAAATAATGTAATTATAACTTAATTTATAAAAATTAAGGTCACTACAAAGGTAAGAATATTCGAGTCTAGTATAAATATCACAACTGTCACTGTAGCATCTATATTCTACTGGCACAACTTGACATGGCCATAGAAAATAGCTACTAGAAAAATGTCTGGAGTTCATGGAACCTTGCTGATGTTCATGGTCCAGGGATCACATTATGAAGGGCCCCAGAGGACAAGAGGAAGAAAAATATTAAATCTGCACTCCTCTACAGGTAATTATACATGCTCATGGGTCTTAAATGTGAAATATTTCACCCATGGGTAAAATTATTTCCTGAAAGAAAACTGTGGTCATTAGAAAAGGTATAACCTCCATAGATTCCTGTGTTTGAATGCTTGGCCCATAGGGAGTGGCACTACTAAGTAGTGTGGCCTTGTTGGAGTAGATGTGGCCTTGTTGGAGGAAGTGTGTCACTGTAGAAGTGGGCTTTGAGGTCTCATATATAAGTTCAAGCTATACCCAGTGTGGAAAATAATCTCCTTCTAGCTTCCTTTTGATTAAGATGTAGAATTCTCCATTCCTCCAGCCCCATATCTGCCTGCACATTGCCATGCTTCCCACCATGATGATAATGGATTGAACTTCTGAACTGTAAGCCAGCCCCAACTAAATGTTTGCCTTTCCAACCAATAACAGGCCCAATGTGAGACCCATCCTATGGGTAGGCACTAATCCCTGACACTATTAATGATACTCTGTTGTGCTTACAGACAAGAATCTAGCATGACTGTCCTCTTTGAGGACCCACCAAGCAGCTGATTCAGACAGATACAGACACCCAGAGCCAAACAGTGGATAGAGCTTGGGGACTTTTATGGAAGAATAGGAGGAAGGATTGCGGGTCCTGAAGGGGATAGGAACTCTATAAGAAGACCAACAGAGTCAACTAACCTGAACCCTTGTGGGGTCCACCAACACAAGCTGGACCTAGACCTCCAGACTCATATGCAGCAGATGTGCAACTTGGTTTCCATGTGGGTCCTGCACAACTGGAGCAGGCCCTATTCCAAAAGCTGTTGTCTGTACATGGAATATGTTCTTCTAGCTGGGCTGCCTTGTCTGGCTTCAGTGAGAGAGGATACCCCTAGCCTCACAGAGACTTGAAGTGCCAGGGTGAGTGGATACCCAGGGGATTCCCCACCCACTCAGAGGAGAAAGGGAGGGGGAATGTGGGAAGGATGGTGGGAGGGGTGACTGAGAGGAGGCAGTGAATGGGATGTAAAGTGAGTAAATAAAAAAATTAAATTAAATAATGTTTGCCTTTATAAGAGTTGCCTTGGTCATGTTGTCCCTTCACAGCAATGAGACCCTAACTAAGGCAAAAACCATCACAAAAAAAAAAAAAAAAAAGAAAAAAAAAAAGAAAAAGAAAAAAGATAAGGCCTGGCAGTGGTGGCACACGCCTTTAATCCTAGCACTTGGGAGACAGAGGCAGGTGGATTTCTGAGTTCAAGGCCAGCCTGGACTACAGAGTGAGTTCCAGGATAGCCCAGCCTACACAGAGAAACCCTGTCTTGGAAAAAAATAAGGATACAGGGTTATACACAGATGAAAGTCCCAAACAATAGAGTGACCATCCTAGGCCTCAACAAGAACTCTGCAGAACCAGGACCGCCTTGGCCAAACTCCTCTACTAGAAAAATTTCCTTCTCACACTCATTGTTCTTCCAAATCTGTTTGTGTGGTCACCTAGGCCCCTCTGATATGGTCTGAGAGGATATTGCACATGAGACCAGATGGTCTCACATCCTGCCTCTGAGATGCTTATCACCCACACATCTTCAGTTAGTGACAGAATTTGAATGGCCTGTTATCTTCAGGAATCTATTGTTATGACTCTCCACATTTGAACTACTCAGTTTTGGAACATAAAAAAGGAGAAATTTATATTAGGGATTTACATTAGGGGTGCATTCACTCGTACTGTGGAACATTATGGGAGGGAATAAAGCCCAGGAGACACAGCAGGGATGACCTCAAAAGTTGAAGGAAATATCTCTGTCAAAAGTAAAAGTTCAGTAAACGTCTTGACTGGCTAGGCCATTCATCCAAATGAAGAATGACTGAAGCTCAGATTTAGGTGGCATGTCTCCCAGCATGGCTAAAACAGTCTTCAGCACTCCATTCCATCACAATTACTTCAACATATCTCCAAAGGTATAAGAGCCTTTGGGACCCAGACTTCCTTCTCCAGGAATGAGTCTAGCCTGATAAGTATAGTCTTCACCCCTCACCACAGGAGCTTTGCTTTGTAAACAGAGACCACTACAGGAAACCACAACCAATCAATAGGCAGAGTTGAGGAGGCCAGCTCAAGTGGATACATCTATGAAGCATTCCTGTACCTACTGTTCAGGGAACATTGTAGAAGAGGAGTCAGAAAGCTTGCAAGAGCCAGAAAATAAGGGAGTTTGATGTGAGATTGTGTCTCCTAGTAACAGTAGAAGCTATACATGAAGTCTCACCAACATGACCGCCCAAATGCATAGTGAACAAGGCTGACACCAATGGACATGCCAGATTGGACAAGGAAAAACCCAGAAGGCCTACACCCTACACAAAGGACTATAGGCAACTGAGGAAAGCTGAGAGCAGGAGAGGTGGCTTTCCCCAGGAGAGAACACACCAGTTGGTTGTCCAGTGCCAAATGGTCCATCTTGAAAACATACCTGCAAGCAACATTATATGGATTCATCATGCTATATTTTAAAATATATGTGTGTATACAAATACATATCTAAATATAATAACAATTAGGTTTTTTTAAGGCCAGAAATTTGAAGGAGAGCAGGGCAGGGTATATAAGAGGTTTTGGAGGGAGAAAAGACAGGGATAAATGTTGTAATTAAACTATAATCTCAAAAAATTAAAGGTCGAAAACAAAGTGCCTAGGGATACATTATGACCATTTTAGCAATAAGAGACTTAAGTGTTTCTCTTGTAGAATACTGTTCTAAGCAGCATCAATAGAATCAGTCACTATTTAAGAAGTAGTTACATTTGAGCAGAAAAATGAAAATAACTCAATCTGGTCTATATTCCAGACATAATCACACTTATTGCAGTGTTGCTTACAGGGAAACAGCCATGAAACTCCTACTTACAGAGAACTCTAAGCCCAGGACCCACAGGAGAGTCAGAGAGCCAGAGATAATGGCTTTTCTCTTTAGTTCTGTATGTCTTGGAAGCCGGGGGTATCTTTTGAAGAGAAAGTACAGTCCACTCTCTGATCATAGGAACCAAATGAATGCAGATTCTGGACTCTAAATCTCGCCTGCTCTGGTTGCAAAGTGAACTCAAGTCAACACTTGCTTGCACAGCTGCAGGGCCTCTCTTCTTGCCCCAGGGCTAGACTAGGTGATGATGACCATGGCAGGGATGCTGTCCCAGGCCCTTGGCTCCCTTCCTGCTCGTCTTTTACAGAGAACACGGTGTTCTGTACAGTCTGGAGAGTGGTGTGCACAGTTGTTCTTCCAGGTTTGGATGACTAAGTTTATTAAGTACATAGCAAGCAAAAGTAAAAGAATAAGTAAGAAGTCTTGGAGAGATGGCACACATGGCACTCATCATCACATCAAGCACATACAGCATCTGGCTGAGACCTGTGCAGAGCCTGAATGAGAGAACAAGCAAAAGTGACCTCATCGAATGAGTGCTTGTAACATCTATCTGAGAGGATAATGTGCTCTTTGCTGTGGCTTCTCATTCTCTTCCTAGTGTCCTTCACTGTACTAGTCATTGAAAATTGACTATGTTCCTGTCTTAGTTAGAGTTTCTGTTGCTGTGATAAACACCACAACCAAAAGCAACTTGGGAAACAGATTATTTCCTCTTACAACAATTAGGTCACAGTGCATCACTGAAGGAAGTCAGAGCAGGAACTCGAAGCAGGAACCTAGAGGCAGAAGTTGATGCAGAGGCCATGGAGGAGTGCTGCTTATTGGCTTGCTCCTTAAGCTTTCTCAACCTGCTTTCTTATAGAACCCAGGACCACCAGCCCTGGGACAATGGGCTGGGCCTTCTCACATCAATCAATAAAAGAAAATGCCCTACAAGCTAGCCTACTGACTGATTTTATGGGACATTTTCTTAATTGAGATTCCCTCTTTCCAAATGACTCTAACTTTTGTCAAGTTGTCATAAGATCTGTCAGTATGACATCTGTTACTGTCACAGATACAACCATCTGGGTCTATTTTTGTTGTGTATGTGTGTCAAAGATGACCACTCTGAATTGGACAACCAGTAAGGGGGCTCATCTCCAGGAGGATCTAGTTCTCCTCTCCCCAGTCAATGATTGCTTGTAGTTCCTGTCTGGGGATCAGACCCCGCAGAATTTCCCCCCTTCCATGCTAGCATGTCCACTGATATGTTAGCTCCGGTTTTGTTTATGCAGCAATTTCTAGGAGAGGCTCTTTCACAGCAGACTCCCTGGTGCTCTGGCTCTTACAGTTTTTCTAGCCCCTCTTCCATGACGTCCCCGTGAGCCATAGATACAAGAGCTGTGGTGTCATTTGGGGCTGGGTTCCTCACAGCTCATTGATTATATTTTTCTGGGGCTACTAAAGTGTCTTTATCCTGTTCCCTTGACCTGTCTATCTCTTCCTTTGCCGGTACCCTGTCTCAGCTACTATAACTTGAATTTTGTAGTTTAGACTGTAACTGTCAAATTTTCTGTTACCTCTTCTTGTTCTACTTGTAGGTTGACATAGTCTGGTGCTTGAAAGTGTAGTCCCTTCAACACATTGTGATATTGAGGCATGAAAGGATTTCCTCAGAAGGAACTGGAATACAGTGCAAAGGGTCTGACCCTATTAGGCCTAAAGCAAATTGAAATATGACCCAGTCGAATATCTGGAACCAGCAGGGTATGAAGACAGAGAAAGGACTGCAGAAGTGAGGACTACAGGCCAGCTCATCTCCCAGCTTCAGAGCAGTCCTTTTGTACTCCCCTCCTGCCCACCCAAGACCACATGCTCAGTACTCATTTTTAATGAGACAATCATAGGATAAAACTCCATGCTGAAAAATTGACAGGCTTAGAAAGCCAAAATAAACTATAGCATTTTCCTAATATTAGAGATATCAAATATACAGACACTTAACCCTCAAGCTGAACAAAATAGACAGTGAAAAACAATATCAGAATATATAATAAATATATTTATATTTATATTATATATAAATATATATTATATATTATATTATTTATATATTATATTATATTTATAATATAATAAACTATGCATGTGCTTGTTACTACTTCAATGTAAATGTTTCTAAAAGGAATGTATTTGAAAGTTTATATTCTTCTATACTATTCCCTTTTATATGTAAGTAAATATAATTGTTAAAAATAACCAGTAACTTTCTATGACACTAATTAATTGTAGAACAAATTGAATTGCTGACATGTAGAAAATGCAAATTTTAGTTCTTGCTACAATGATGTGGCAATTTGTTTCCTTTCTCATATTAATTATAAATTTATGCTTTGATGCATATCTGCTTTGTTATCCTAATATACAAAATATATGCAATGTTTTCTTCAAAATATGAATATACAAGTATTATAGACCTCACATACATTTTGTTAAAGTATGATGTCATGTTTCTTTTGTTTTAGAAAACTAAAATATTGTCACTCGCTCATTTCATTCTATAATAATCCTTGGACAAGCTGCTACCTTCTCCAGAATGCCCTTCTTTCCCTCAGGTGCCAATAGAATGGACTCCAGTCAAACTTGACATTCATTCTTACCACAGACACTGTTTACTGGTGGATCCTTACCACAAAAGGGTTAAAGCACATGGCAATGAGGATTCTCTTACCAAGCAGCTCCAGAAGACTGTTGGATTCCTAGGCCCCAGGACTTTCTGTTGCATGGTATCTACAGGGCTGTCCTGCCAGACCAGTAACTTGCCACTCAGATCCCATCATGTCCAAGGGCATTCGAATTGTGGAACAGTCTAAATGGGTTAGAGGGAGAAAACGGAATCAAGATACCTACCCCATACCACTACATCAGAGAAAACCATGAGTATTTGCTATGGCTTTCTTCTTTGTTTTTGGTTTGGGTTTGGGTTTAGGTTTGGGTTTGGGATTTTTGAGACAGGATCTCTCTATGTAGCTCTGGCTTTATTAGAACTCACTCTGTAGACCAGGCTGGCCTCGAACTCAGAGATCTACCTGCCTCTGCCTCCCAAGTGCTGAGATTAAAGGTGTGAGCTACCACCTGTTGACTCTATTTTTATTTAATGAAAATATGCATGACTTACAAAAGCAAACCATAAGACACCAATAGACATTAATTACCTGGATGAAAATGGAAGGCCCAGAAAGGAAATAAGCACACAGCACCTTGTTAAGTGAATATAGGAGCACTATTGGTCCCTGGTCTGCATCTGCACTCTTAGCCAATGCTCCTTGAATTAAATATTTTTCATAATGCTTCCTCAGCTTTAATATGTATCTGGAGAGGATGTCTCATATAAAACTAACTGACTTATTTCTTCTCCTTTCACTGACTTGAAACCTACCTACTAATGAAGTATCTAGATGGACTCTCAGGGTTTAATCAATGATCTTTCCTTCCCAGACATTCCTTCCTACAAAAGGCATTTACTCTCTGGTCCACAAAGACCTCAGTGGGGGGAGGCCTTCATTATACAGAGCTGCCACCTAAGTCTCCCACAAAAGGCCCCTCCACACTCCCGAACATCACCAGAGCTAAGCCGGAGTCCCCCTCCCTCTTTGTAGCCCCCCTTCATTCCTGACTCCCTGAGGTTTCCAGCATCACCTGGACTCCCAGGAACTTAGGAACCACTGACTCTTCTGCCTCAGTATACCTGGTTTCTCATCCGGTCTGAGGTTCCCATCCTAGGCTGCATTCTCCCACCCCCTGAGTGGTGCTTCAGTGCTTCTCAAAAGCCCACTACCAGATGATGTCATAGAGAAAATGCAGCACAGCTTTCCATCATCTGCCCGAGCAGAGTTCAAACACACCTGGGGCAAAGGCAACCAACACTCAACCCGGAACCACATGTCCCTTGGAAACAAGAAGAGAGGCCTGTGCAAGGTTTTAGGCTTTTCTCAGTTAAGTCTGAGAACATCCATTTCCCACTTACAAAAAAAAAAAACAACCTTGCTTCTCTTGTTTTTCTTCCAAAATGTCCAAAATTGTGGCAACCCAATCCCTGTAGTCTGCTTTACAGCACTCGGGAGACTGAGTAAGACAACTCTCTCCTGGAAGATTCCTCCTAGGGGTTCAGAAGGGAAGGATAAATTTGGGCTTTTGTGGCATCGCCCCACCCCTTCCCAGCTCGTGCTCTGGTCTTTACACTCTCCTCCATAGTCCTGAATATGCATAGGGATTCCCTACTATCTAATAAGGTCTGGTTGGCCAATAAAGGAATGACCATGTATGAAGCACGAGGTAGCATCTTCCCCTGGATGCTGGTGTCTGTGCAAGTCTCCCACAGATCCATGGAGACACAGAGTCAGACAGAAGGAGCAATGGAACAGGCATTGTCATATAGGGACAGTGTTTCCATACACAACGGTGAAAAATGTCCAAGAAGAGTGTTGTTTGAGAGCTGTAGAAGACTGTGTCACTGCAATTAACTAACAAGAACAGCTATAATCGTCAAACTTGTATTTTCTACTTTTTGCAACAGTTGTGATTTTTTTAATTTTAAACAGACTCTGAGGATATAAGAAGATGGCATAAGATGTTGTTTAGAGATGGTGGGCAGGACCATCCCCTGTTCAGACAAAGTACTGCCAAGGGCTCCTTTTCCCCTTGGGCTATCAGCTTTCCAAGCCCAGGAAGAGAGGTTTCAAGTGTAGCTATCAGAAGCCTAGCAGGAGCCCCTTACTCCTCTGTGATCTTAACACAGAAACAAGAGTTGTGGGTGACAGGGAACCAGAGGTGCTATCTAAAGAGAGGGCTGGGCAGGGAAAGAGAGAGTGAACTAAGACACAAGGAGACTGAACTTGCATGGCCTGGACCCTTGTCTTGAGTTTATCCTACATACAGTCCATGGGTTCCACAGGAGGACCTCGGTGATGCTTTTATTCATCAAACATGAGAAATTTCCACCCATTGCTTTCATACATCTTTCCTGGCCCTTCTGTCATTACCTTCCAGACCTCCCTGTAGATCTTCTATATACACTATCCCATTAAAAGGTCAGCCCCATTTGTTTCTCTTCTTTCTACTCACAAAGTCCTAAGGCAGTTACAGATTTATCAGTGAAATCCTCACACGAGCAAACTTCCTTCCCCACATGGTGTCCAAGCTCATGCACAGACTCTCTAGCCCTTGTTCAGAACAGCAGTATATTCTGAGACGGGCTGCAGGGAGCAGGAGGGCCACTCACATGGTGGCTGCTTGACAGTATGAACTGGTTCCCAGGAAGCCCTGATATGTGGGACCATGAGCCATGTGGGAGGCAGAAGGCTAGCCCAAGAGCCTGCCCCAGTAACTCAAAACACGTTTAACTACCAGGAAAATGTGATAGTACTATCAAGATATAAGAAATCAGAAGTGGAAATTGTGACAGCATAGGACCAGATACTTTTGAATGATAATCAGGGCCTGTGGGTGTAGCATCATAATCTAGCATCTTTAATTTTCTTAGTGTATAGCCTTATGGATTTTGTTTTAGCAGATGTATTGGCATCACAGAGATATTTAATAATTACTCCACCATTACTGAATGTGTCCATCATTTGCAAATTGTTGGGAAGAAGATACAAATAATTAACAGATTAATATGATAACAACAATCGCTGTTGTATCCCCTGGGCGGGCAATGCAAATGAGAAAGTGTCTGAATATTCCAGCTCTGGTGCAACAGATGCGAAGTCAGCATGAGAACCACGTGCAGCTTGCTTCAGCAGTCTCATGTCTACACTAAATGACAAGATTGCAGGGAACATCAGTCTCCGCCATGTCAGTTTGACTCTGGCATTCTAAGAAGAAATGCACTTGAGTTTTACTCTCAAAGGTGGACATCAACCAGGCACCTGCACACTCAGAACTTCGAGATGAACCACAGTTGATTGCGCAGCAGAGAAAGAGAAGAAAACAGTAAAGAGCTCTGCCCCATCACACGAGGTCTTCCCTGGGGACCAGATTGCCTTGACAGTGAAGAACACTGCCAATGCCAAGACTCAACACCACCAACAGCGCATCTTTCTTTCTGCTCTTTGTCTCTACTTTTGTGCCACTAACTACTTTGGTGATAAAATATTTGAGATCTTTGAGATGTCAAAGATGATGAGGACATCAGTGTCTTTATGGCATGGGACCCTGAGCATTTGTCTGTCAAATCCTCCCTATAAAGCTCCCCATTCAGTCATTTTTTACCTCTTGTCATCAACATCCCAATAGCATTTCATCCTAAATCTTCACTCTTCACCCCATCCCCCAAAATGTTCAAAGCCCTCAGGGTGTTAATAGATCACCTGGCTTAAATTGGAAATCAAAAGTCCTTGTGGAAAAAAACAAAACAAAACTCTTCATAGAGAGTAGTATAGTATGTAGAGATGTTATTATTATTATTATTATTATTTATTTTTTTGGTTTTGTTTTTTGAGACAGGGTTTTTTTGTATAGCCCTGGTTGTCCTGGAACTCACTTTGTAGACCAGGCTGGCCTCGAACTCAGAAATCCGCCTCCCCTGACTCTCGAGTGCTGGGCTTAAAGGCCTGCGCCACCACGCCCGGTGAGATGTTATTTTTTTTTTAAGGAAATGTTTACCTGATCATAAACTTAAGACACAGAGGCATCCTACTGCAGTTCCCTGAGCATTGACAGGAGAGGGGACTTGTCTAGTGTGGAAGGCCTCAATAGGCTCTTCCACCTCCTCAGTGTCCAGCATTCCTGTGGGGAATGTGGTCATGCTCACCAGTAACTGACAGCAGTGTGTTTCCTGTACAGTCACCACACAGATGTGGCAAGAACTCAGATCTTAAATATCACACAGGAAATTAGAGGTCTCTGGCTCTGGGCCTCTTTCCTCACCTGATGGTTTAAAAGTTGTGAGAAGTAACAAAGTGGCCAACTGAGACCTGGTCAGACCCTGAAGAGGATGTTCCTGCTCCTGGTCCTCCTGGTGGCTGCCCTGCCAGTCAACGCTGAAGGAGGTAAGCAACCATCCTCATCCCTAGAGGTGTGGCATGTGGCTTCCAGCACTGATAACTGCATGGTACCCAGTCAGACTGTATGTAAGATCTCCTCCTGACTTGGTTCATCTGAGATGTTAGCTAAGCCCCAGCTCTAGCACCAGATAAATAGGACACCAAAGTCACAATGACCTACTGGCAGTGGCACCTGATGAGTGAGACCTCATCACCTAAAAGTAATGAATTATAAAAATATCATAGGACCCTACTAGTTGAAAGAAAGGCCTGGAAGTTCCAACTGCACAAACCTAAGAGCAAGCGGCTTCCTCCAGGGGCTGCCACCTGGATTAAGACTAGAAGAATTCTTCTATTCAGGTTTCCAGGTGTCACCTTGATCTCGTCTCTGTTCTTTGGAACCATACAGGTCTGCCATGAGAGTTGGCCACAATCTAACAGAGCCAGGAAAGTGTGCCCTCATCTCTGCTTCACAGATTGATGGAAACAGGCAGACGTAGGATCCTCGAACCCATTTTCTCCCCCCTCTATGATCCCTGTGAGTCCTGTGTCCTTCCTTCTTCATCCTGAAGGCTAGTTCAATGCCTGAGGAAGATAAATCTATGCTGAAGCTTAGACTACATTAGGAGCTCTTGTCCCAGCTACTCGCTTAGCACATTTGAGAGCTTATCAGTGTTTACACAACAATCCTATCTCTAAGTGGAGTACTTACTCTGCCTCATGAATCAGAATAGAGGAGAAGCAGAGTTTTCTACTCAGTAGTGCACCATGCTTACTACAGGCAGAGCCCAGTGCTTAAGTGAGCAGGACACCAGGTGAATCATGAGACACAGGAACACCCGTAGTTGTTTGGAGTGTGTTCTAGATGGTCTGGACAGTGTGTGCTGAATTCTTCCTTAATGTGTCCATGAGATTTAATTTGATTCAAGGAAAAGTCTTGGCACCATCATGACTACAAGAAGAAATTGAAAACTAGAGGAAAGTGATGCCAGGCAGCAGGCTTTGTGTGATCTCTCGCAGCACCCAGACACCCTTTCTTGTTGCGTGACAGCCCCTACAAAAGAATCTGTTCTCTTTACACATCAGGTCCACAGACTCTCCAAGCATGAAGTGTCCCTTACCAGCCTCCAGATAACTGTTGCACAGTTTCCATGAGCACAAAGATTCAGAATAATCTCTCTTTTTCAGGGGAAATCATATGGGGTACAGAGTCCAAACCCCACTCCCGGCCCTATATGGCATACATAAGGTTTAATGACAGCAAATCAGTCTATCGCTGTGGTGGTTTCCTGGTGGCAAGAGACATCGTAATGACAGCAGCTCACTGTAATGGAAAGTAAGGAGAAGCAACTGGGTCTTTGATGCCTGGGACTAACCAAATAACAACAGATCCTGGCTGTCCCTAAACGTGTAGAGCCAAAGGTGAAGATCAACCTGACTATATCCTATTTGACCTAAAGTGGTTGTGAAACTCAGGACCAGATAGTGTCAGTGAAGGGTCTGAATGGCTGGGTGGTTATTGAAGACCTAAGGAACAACTCCCTCATAAATCTCTTGCTATTTGACTCAGTCAAGCTCTACCCTCAACTTGCCTTTCAGGGACTGCTTTCATTGCTCCTGTTGTTGTACTTAACTCATCTTCTTTTCACAGAGTTATAAATGTAACCTTAGGAATTCACAATCTCAAGAAAAAGAAAAACACCCAGCTCATTCCTGTCAGTGAAGCCATACCTCACGAGAGCTTTGACAATGAAACACTGGTCAATGACATCATGCTCCTGAAGGTACCATTTTACTGATCACTGGTTTTCGCCCATAGATCACTGGTGTATCAGTCCCATCTTCTCTTCTAGGTGGCTGACCTATTGGTCCCAGGGCAATAGAATGAGGCTAGAGTGGGACCAGGGGTGGGGGACAGGGGTAGAGATACAGGCAGCCTCATCCCTGGTTTAAGCTTGCTGAGAGTGCCAGGCCTGAACTCGTATTCTTCATCTTTCTGACCAGCTGGAACGCAAAGCTCAACTCAACAGTGCTGTGGATACTATTGCCCTTCCAAAGAGCAAGGATTGGGTGAAACCTGGGCAGGTGTGCACAGTGGCAGGTTGGGGAAAGTTGGCCAATTGCACTTTGTCTGACACACTTCAAGAAGTGAATCTAGAAGTTCAAAAGGGCCAGAAGTGTCGCAGCATGTCCCAAACCTACAACGACTCCATCCAGCTCTGTGTGGGAAATCCCAGTGAGAATAAGGCTACTGGTAAGGTAAGGACATAACCATCTTTTAATGTTTTCCCAGGGACAGAGCAATACTGCAGACACACAGGCAGCCTATCTCCAGCTGTACAACCATGGCTAGTCTAGAGGACATAGAGGGAACAAAATATGGGGACCTGGCATTCACCCTCAGCCAAACTTTTGTCCTTTCACCATGGGAAAATAGGAGAGCTACGTCTAGTTAACCTGAAGGAGGGTCACAACCAGGCAGAGACACTCAAGTCAGTGAGTCAGGCTCTCTATTCAGTCATATTCAGAATCGAGGTCAATGGAGGCACTAATATTTCCCATATGAAAACCCAGGCCGTAGTGGGAACAACAACAACAAAAATAAAATAAAATAAAATAAAATAAAATAAAATAAAATAAAATAAAATAAAATAAAAAAAATAAAAAACAGGGAGAAAGTGGGTCTAGAAAGAGGTGAAAAGAGTATTTACTAAAACTTCCCCTTTTTCTATCCACAGGGTGACTCTGGCGGACCCTTTGTGTGTAATGGGGTGGTCCAGGGCATTGTCAGTTGTCGCTTGTGTACTGGGACACTTCCTCGGGTATTCACCAGAATTTCCAGCTTTATGCCTTGGATTCGGAAAACAATGAAACTCCTGCAACAACCCTAGAACACAAAACCTGTGTCTGGGCCAGTGTCCAGCATCCTGGGGTATGGTTGTCTGAGCCTTAATAAAGAAATCTGTCTGCAGGAAACAGATGGCATCACTCTGTTCCATGAGTGCAGAGCTTAAAACATTTTTTTATACACCACTTTCTTCTTCACCCTCTCTTAGTTTGTTTCTCTCCTCAGATACTCTCATTAACCTTTTACACCATACCTGTGCACTGACCCCATCATAACAGCACATACAAAGGCCATTGCTGTCAGTTCTGGAAAGTCCTGTCTTTGTCTGACAAGGGTACCTTCGTTCTTTCTAATTCTTCTTCACATTTATCAGACTACCAAGGCTTAGGAAGATCAAAAGCCTTTACCTCCCACTCTCTTCATTCCTCTAAGGAAGGCCTATGGTCCTGGGAAATCCACTCTTCTCTGAGTCTCCCCCCAGGTCCCCTGGTCCAGCTCCAGCAAGGCCTCTCTACCAAGCTGTCATCTCATCTCAGAACTGAAGCCACCTCTCTTCACCTTGCCCAAAGGGACTCAGGAGATGACAAAGGACAGCTCCAGTATGCAGATCAGAAACTTTAGAAAGGGACCAAAATGTTGAATGTTCAAGCCAGTAGAGACTCAATTCCTCTGCAGCGAGGCCAGGCCAGCACCTCTCATATAGTATACCATGGGCTTAGAGCCCTGGTGTGAGCTTAGTGTCACAAGAAATCCACTCAATAACTACTGTCTTAGTCGCCTTGTGCACCTAGTCATGGGGGGAGCCTGATACCTTTAAAAACACACACACCATCTTTCCCATGTACTCCATGCATAGTGAACATTCTCAACCCCTCTCACCTCCCTACCATCCCTGGACACCCTAGGCTCTCCTCACAACTATAGCTTTCATGTTTATGTCTATGTACTTAGTTTAGTAACCCACTAAGGTTAACAAATAACCATCTGTGTGACTGAGTTTGGCATCTTATAACTGTGAGTTTAGATCTATCTGTTGGAGCCTGGTTGGCGCAGCAGTGGATACTCAACTAAAGACAGTGACTTTTCCCTCCCCTCTCAGAAACTATCAACAGCCAATATTTCAAGAGATAAAGAATGGGACCCCACAAGTGCTTGCCCCTTCTTTGACTGGTTGTTGATTGGGCTAGTCTTATGTGGGCCCTGTGCTGGAAACTACAGTTGGTGTGAATTGTATCCATTCTAGAGAATGGAGTTTGCAGCCCTTACTCCTGTCTTCCAACTCTTACATACTTCTCATGCTCTCACCTTAGTGTACCCTGAGCCTTAGGAGTGGACTAAGATATGTGTTTAGGGAACCCACAACCACCACTTATTTGTGCATCCTGGGCCCCTGCACTTCTCTGCATCCACCCTTCTATTCATCAGAAGGAGAGGCATCTCTGAGTAAGGCTGGGATCCACTTTGCCTATGGGGAAAAGCATGGGTCTTTGGAAAGCAGTTTGCTACTACCTAAGTTTACTTCCCTGGATGTCATTAGCCAGGCTTACAGTACCAAGCATTGGTCCCCTCCAACCCCATGGTGTGGGTCTTGAATCTGATTACAAGGCAGTTGGTTACCATCAAAATAGAGAAGCAGATATTGCACATGTGGGCACATCTGGATTTTCATATGGTTCCTTTATACTTTTTTATATTGGTTAATTCTTTCCTCCAACCTGAACCCTCAGCTTTCAATCCCTTGCCTCTCTTACTGCCTAAATCTTTCTACTTCAGTATTTCCTTTCTTTACTACCTATTCCTCTGTCTTGAAGGTAATTTATCCTGCCTCCTTTGCTTTTTCCTGTCTTCCACAGTTACTCCATGTTAGACACACAAAACCATACATTCACATAGCTAGGATCCTCATATGAGAGAGGACATGCAGGTCTTGTGCTTGGAGTCCTGGGTTATCTCACTCAGAAAAAGAAAATTCTCACTCCATCCATTTTCCTTTTTTATATGTAGCACATATGACTTATATGTATACATTTCTTCTATGTAGCACATCTTTATTATCTACTCATCAGTTGCTGGGCAGCTAGGCTGCTTCCCTTTCTTAGTTACTATGAATATGGCAGCAATGAACACAGATGTGGAGATATCCATGTCAGAGATTATAGAGTCCTTTGGATAAGTGCTCAGGAGTGACTTAGCTGAATCATGTGGTAATTTTAATTTAGGTTTTTGGAGGTTTTCCTCATGGTAGTGGTGGTGGTGGTGATGGTGGTGGTGGTGGTGGTGGTGGTGGTGGTGGTGGTGGTTTTTGAGAAGTCTCCAGATTGATTTTCAATTTAGCTGCCCCTAGTTTACATTCCTAAGAACAATGAAAAGGGTTCCCTTCTTCCTTCATCTACACCGGCATTTGTTGTCATATTCTTGATGTGCTGGTGTAATGAAGTGGAAAGGTAAGGATTCTTTGGAAAGTCAGTTGGATGGTGTTTTGCTGGGGCAAACACATCAAAGTGGACACAGGTGTGAAAGGCTCAGATAGACTTGTGAAGAAACATTTCCCTGAAGCAGATACAGGTGAAAGGATGTTCTGCTAAGGCAAGCACATGAAAGGACATGATGAAGGATTCATTGCTAACAACGCACATGTATTGGTCTGCCTTGCATTGTATAGTTGAGCTGTATTTGTCAGGACTCCATACAGAGAAATGTGTCAGAAAACTTCTGGTAGTATATAGCAGTTTCTTGCTGCTTCCTCAGACTTGGGCTGCATACTGATGCAAGACACATGCTGAGGCAAGGCACATGGAAGACACATGATGTTTGGAGGGTATAAATAGGACTCCATGGAGTGACAGGGACAGAGCTTGGCTTGATGGTACAGCTAACTGTGCAATGCTGATCTTAGTTTTCCTGAGAGAGGCACAACCGAGAACTCCTCCCGGTGTCCCTCTGGGTCCCTCCTGCTGACTTGAATGGAAGCTGAGGCCTGGCTGTCTACACTAGGTTATGTTATGACTGTTGCTATTCCGCCTCTATGACACTGGACTATTGGTGTATCTGTGAAGTGCTTGAAAGTGGATTGAGCTGCCCCCACCCGCTAACCTGAGAACTGAACTGTCTGATTCACAGACAACACCGACAGGAATTGCTCCAAAGAACCTTTCTAAACAGTTCCACTTACCCAATATCCTTTCTTTCCCACTACCTCTTGTGGGTGGTGGGCTACAAGTGAGGTTAAGGCATTTAAGAATCATCATTAAAAATAAGGTTTGAAAGAATTAAAATTACAGGCAAAGGCATGGATAATATTCTCAATAAACTTGCAGGAGAAATTTTCCCAAATACAAAGAAAGAGATACTCACCCAGGAAAAAAGGCCCACAGAACACCAAGTAAAAAGTAGCAGAACAGAAATGATCCATGATGTATTATATTCAAAAAGCTAAAACCACAGACTAAAGAAAGGGTGCTGAAAGCTTCAAGATGGGCTGAGTCACAACATGGGCAGACACATCACACTAATAGCTAATTACTTGATGGAGACATTTAAAGCAAGAAGGGATTTCTTCTTATAACCCACAAGTCTAATTAGTGCTTCCCATATGTGCATGGGTGTGGCTCCATCCACTAGAGGAGGGGTTCTCAACATTCCTAATGCTGTAACCCTTTATACCATTTCCTCATGTTGTGGTGATCCCCAACCATAAAATTATTTTCATCGCTACTTCATAACTAATTTTGCTACTGTTATGAATCATAATGTAAATAAATATCTGATATGCAGGATATCTGATATGTGACCCTGTGAAAGGGTCATTCTACCCACAAAAGGGTGGAGGCCCACATGTTGAGAACCACTACACTAGAGCATGGGAAACATCCACTGATTATGCCTCCCCCAGAAACTATTTACAGCCAATAGCTCCTTGGAGGTCACCTAACCCATCTCAGGCACAGAAGGCCACCCTTAGTATTTAATCAATGGTGGGAATGGAATTAACCAAGATATGTTCAACATGACTCTGCCAGTTCTGGTGAGTTCTCTCAACCAGGCAAGATCCTGGCCTGCCATGGCTGACCTCTGGTTCCTTACCACAATGCTACCCTGAGACAAGTGATCTTCTCCCAGAAATCTAAGCCTGCCCCACCTCCAGTTTCCTATCACATTGCTCCTCTACTCAGGTGGGTTTTCCACACCATCATGACCTCACCCCACCCCAAATGTGATACCATCTCACAACCCTCCTCTAACCTCAGACCCAGCCACTCCACAGGAGTGCTGTGGGCCTAGAACAGACTTGAATCTAGTAAGACACTCTATCCTAAACCCAGATTCTCAGCCAGAGCTTCATCCCTTGATGTAGAGTTGTGAAAGGCAGCCCATTTTCTGGTTGAGATAGTTTTAAACCCCGGAGACCCAACAGGTGTTCCTGCCAGGGACTGACAGCATTTTGACACACTCCAAGACACTAGGCTCCTGACATAAGGCCTCAGCTCTCCATAATTCTGTGGCCATCAGTCACATAGGGCAACACCCCAAGCTCTGGGTATTCTGTCTGGAATCTGAGAGTCTATGAAAAGAATAAACTTATGAACTATGTGCAAGTGCCAACTCAGATTCTTTTTTATTGACTATTTACTTACACTCCAAATGTTTTCCTTCCTGGTTTCTCTTCTGAAAGACCCCTATCCTATCCCCCTTCTCCTCTACCTCTTTGAGAGTGCTCCCCCACCTACCCACTCCTGCCTCACTGCTCTAGCATCCCCCTATGCTGGAAGATCAAGTCACCACAGGACCAAAGGCCTCCCCTCCCATAGATGACAGATAAGGCCATCTTCTGCTACATATGGAGCTGGAACCTTGGGTCCCTCCATGTGTACTCTTTGGTTGGTGGTTTAGTTCCTGGGAGCTCGGGGGAGGGGAGGTTAGTTTATATTGTTGTTCATCCTATGGGGTTGCAATCCCCTTCAGCTCCTTCAGTCCTTCCTCTAACTCCTCCATTGGAGTCCCCTTGCTCAGTCCAATGATTGGCTGCAAGCATCTACATCTGTATTGATCAGGCTCTGGTAGAACCTCTCAGGGGATAGCTATATCAGGCTCTTGTCAGCAAGTGCTTCTTGGCATCAGCAATAGTGTCTGGGTTTGGTGTCTGCAGATGGGATGGATCCCTATGTGGGGCAGTCTCTGGATGGCCTTTCCTTCAGTCTCTGCTCCACTCTTTGTCCCTGCATTTCCTTTAGACAGAAACCATTCTGGGTTAATTTTTTTTTCAAATGGGTGGGTGGCCCCATCCCTCAACAGGGGCTGTGCCTCTCCACTGGATATGGTCTCTACAGATTCTATCTCCCCTTTGTTGGGTATTTTAGCTAATGTCATCCTCATTGGGTCCTGGGAAACCGCTGCTTCCCTGTCATCTGGGACTTTCTTGTGACTACCCCCAGTTCCCTGTCCCCCACTGCTACACACCTCAATTTCCTGGCCTGCTGTACTTCTCCCTCTCTCCTCCCACAACTGATCCTGCTCCCCCTTTCCCCTCCCTCTCTTCTCTCCCTCCCAGGTCCCTCCTTCCTACCTCACATGATTATTTTGTTCCCCCTTCTAAGCATGACTGAAACATACATACTTTGGTCTTCCTTCTTGTTGAGCTTCATATGGTCTGTGAGTCAACTCAGATTTTTATACCCCACAAAAGTATTCTGAAATTGAAGATGACATAAGAACTTTTTGTGATAGCCCATCAGAATAATACTGACTTCTCAATGGAGACTCTGAAAGCCATAGAGCCTAGATAGATGTTCTACAAGCTCTAAGAGACCACAGATGCAAATCCAGACTATTACACCCAGCAAAACTATCTATCACAATTGATGGAGAAAGAAAAACATGTCATGATAAAAATAAATCTAAGCAATTTCTGTCCACCAATCCAGCTTTACAGAAGGCACTAGAAAGAAAACTTTAATCTGAAAGGGTCAACACACTCAACTAAAAAAAAACAAGGAATGATAAACAATGTTAAACTAGTAAGTCACAGGCAGTAGGGCATATGTTGTGTGGGTCACACAACAAAACAACAGAATAAGAGAAATCAACAAACCAGGCTCATTGATAACTCTCTAATAGTCATGATCTCAATTCCCAATTTAAAAAAATATAGACTAACAGAACAGATGTGAAAAGGAGCTGAAGGCCTCCATTCATCCCCCCACTATGTGGGATTCCCAAAAAGCTATGTAAAATGCAGTATGAAAGGAGTTTTAGAGGGAGTGGGGGCATGATAGTGCTATACATACAATACTCCTGCTCAAAATTTCTAAAAACAAGTATTTTAAGTTTCAAAAAAATTGTCTTTGAACAAAACAAAGGTCAAGATGGCTCTGGTTATTTTCCACAATTGAACGTGAATCTACACTTCTCCAAAAGGAAAATGTACTCAATAAATATGATTTTGGTTGCTACTTGTTACCACAGCTACAGATTATGTGGTTTTTCCTAGAAGTGTGAAGATGGTTTTATTTTGTTTTTAAACTTCTGCACATCACTGTCTTCCATGACACCATCAAATAGGATTGTATTATTCCAAACATCCACTCTCAAGTTGTATTCCATCTTGTGCGAGCATTCTTTCTCAGTCAACTTCCCATCCACATACCCACAGAAGATTTTACCTCCTCCTTAGAGATGGGTGAGCCAGATGCAACAACCTTACTTAGGAAGAGCTAAATTGACCTATGAAATATTGCTGACCATAGATACTTCGATAAAGTCAATGTCCTTATTCCTTTGAGGCAAGAGTGTGTCTTCCCAAGTTGTCTACAGTAGGTGCTACCTCCTATATTCCAAGTCCAATGAACATGACACCATCAGTGTGACCTGATCTGGTCCCTGCAATAGACATTACTATACCTAATGATGGATGTTGACACATTTCCCAGATTATTAGCTGCCAGACATATGTCATTTGCAGCAAGAATAAAACTATACCAAGAGCAAATTTGGCTCAAGTCACCCCTTGGTTAAGTTACAATAATGCACTGTAGTGCTCCAAGATGGAAATAGATATCCTGAAGGAATATGTTTGTATCATTCAATAGCACATTATTTTCACTGACCCCTGGATAACTCCATGTAACACAAGTCCCTGGTTTGCTCTTTGGTAAGTAGAAACAGTTGTGATGTTTTTCACTAGTTTCTCTCATGATGTCATTTTCTGAATTGGCCAACCACTATGGGGATGTGCCAATTGGTGACTACGTCTCTCCTACATCTGTACTCATAAATTGGAAAAGGGGACTGTTCATTTGGGACCCTGTGTGTGGACCATCTCCAAAGCCTGTCCATTAACTAGAGCTTCACAAAAGAATTACAAAGTATTACCAGGTCAAATCCAGTGCAAAGTAATTTAAAATATTGATCAGATCTATTGTTTTTTCTCTAATCCATGTCACTCTCTTTACCCAGCCCTTTGTAGCTCCAAGGAAGCAAAGGAAGAAAATACAGAAGGATAGAGTTGGGGCCAGAACTGTCTTTAAAGGCAGCCCATCTCTGTCATGCAAAGAGGTCTGAGTTGTCTGGCCCAAGTCTGGGAACTAGCTGAGGCTTCATAAGATAGTCAATACCTCTTTTTACCAGACCTACAATTTTTCTGCAAAGTTCCACGACTCTGGAACATCAAGTTCAATTGTATGGTTTGTTGAGATGCATAGTCTTTGAGTCTGAACAAATGCTTAAGTTACTTTATTAATCTGCATGATATCTTTTATTTTAATTTTTCACAATAAATTGCTTTCATCTTTTAAAAAGCTTTCGTTCTTATTTAGACCAAAAATAATGTCTAAAACCCAATATTTTCTTTGCCTGTATTCTTGAGTAGTTAGGCTCAATGACCCAACCATTGTACACTATGATCTCTGGCTATAAATACTTTATCACCCAAAGTCTTATCCTGCATTGAAAACACCCAAGGGTGACATTGTTTAAGTGTCAATTTTACTCTGCATGCCCTAGAAATAATCTCACACCTACAACTACTACTTTTTATCACTTACAACAGGATTCTCTCTTCTTCCTTCCAGTGAGGATCTCTATTCAACAGGGTTCACCGAGAAGGAAAAGCATCTCTGAGCAGTGTCACACACGGGATCTGTTCTAAGGTCATTCTAGATGAGCTTGTGGACAGATGAGCTGATCCTCTCAGGGTCTTTGTGATTGTTTCCTCTCACATTGTCTTTGCAATGGGGAACATTGCAAAGGGGAAACAGACTTCTACAAAGAAAAATTATTGGAGTGGAGTCAGGTAATAACTGATTTGAGACCAAATTCTGATATTTAAATGGCTATGACAGCCCTTCTGGTCGGTGCCAGCACTGGGTCACCTTGGGCTCAGAGTCGGCGGACACCCCCAAGGTCCCCTAGAGGACTTTCCACTCGATCTTAGGACCACTGGTGAGTAAAAAGTGGAACACAACTTCTCTTCCAATCCAATCTCTTGGGACCTGAGACAGCATTAGGAAAGCAGGAAACCGGGCCTGACCAGGGTCACAAGTTCCTTCTGGTCGGCAACCAGGACTGGGTCACCTGGGCACAGAGTCGGGGGACACCCACAAGGTCCCTAGAGGACAGCTACTGAGACAGACCCCATTTTGGGCTCCAGACATCCAGGCACCTTCCCTGCCAGAGGAGTGGTGTCCACCCTGCCGGGGTTGGATTTGCCAGAGCACCTGGGGGAGCCATATTGGTTCCCGGATCCCTCCTAGACTAGTCTGTGCAGGTGAGAGTGTAGACTACAGAAGCTAACAGCTTCTGTGACAGGCCAAAGCAACACAGCTTCTGGGACAGGTCCTGTTTCAGACCTTCATTTTCTGCCAGGAGGGAGGTCCAAATGCCAGGTATCTGTGCACCTTCCCTGTAAGGGGAGAGCTTGCCTGCAGAGTTTGATCTGACCACTGAAACTCAGAGGAGAGAGCTAGTCTCCCAGGTCTGCTGATAGAGGCTAACAGAATCACAAGAGGAACAATCTCTAACCAGAGACAACTATAACAACTAACTCCAGAGATTACCAGATGGTGAAAGGCAAACGTAAGAATCTTACTAACAGAAACCAAGACCACTCACCATCACCAGAACGCAGCACTCCCACCTCGCCCAGTCATGGGCACCCCAACACACCCGAAAAGCTAGACCCGGATTTAAAAGCATATCTCATGATGATGTTAGAGGACATCAGGAAGGACTTTAATAACTCACTTAAAGAAATACAGGAGAACACTGCTAAACAGGTAATAGACCTTAAAGAGGAAACACAAAAATCCCTTAATGAATTGCAGGAAAACACGACCAAACAGGTGATGGAATTGAATAAAACCATCCAAGACCTAAAAAGGGAAGTAGACACAAGGAAAAAAAAAACCAAAGTGAGGTAACGCTGGAGATAGAAACCCTAGGAAAGAAATCTGGAACCATAAATGTGAGCATCAGCAACAGAATACAAGAGATGGAAGAGAGAACCTCAGGTGCAGAAGATTCCATAGAGAACATCGGCACAACAATAAAAGAAAATACAAAATGCAAAAAGATCCTAACTCAAAACATCCAGGAAATCCAGGACACAATGAGAAGACCATCCCTATGGATAATAGGAGTAGATGAGAATGAAGATTTTCAACTTAAAGGGCCAGCAAATATCTTCAACAAAATTTTAGAAGAAAACTTCCCAAACCTAAAGAAAGAGATGCCCATGAACATACAAGAAGCCTACAGGACTCTAAATAGACTGGACCAGAAAAGAAATTCCTCCCTACACATAATAATCAGAACAACAAATGCACTAAATAAAGATAGAATATTAAAAGCAGTAAGGGAAAAAGGTCAAGTAACATATAAAGGCAGGCCTATCAGAATTACACCAGACTTTTCACCAGAGACTATGAAAGCCAGAAGAGCCTGGACAGATGTTATACAGACACTAAGAGAACACAAATGCCAGCCCAAGCTACTGTACCCAGCCAAACTCTCAATTACCATAGATGGAGAAACCAAAGTATTCCATGAAAAAAACAAATTCACACATTATCTTTCCACGAATCCAGCCCTTCAAAGAATAATAAGAGAAAAAACCAATACAAGGACGGAAACCACACCCTAGAAAAAGCAAGAAAGTAACCCTTCAACAAACCTAAAAGAAGACAGCCACAAGAACAGAATCCCAACTCTAACAAGAAAAATAATAGGAAACAACAATTACTTTTCCTTAATATCTCTTAATATCAATGGACTCAATTCCCCAATAAAAAGACATAGACTAACAGACTGGCTATACAAACAGGACCCAACATTTTGCTGCTTACAGGAAACCCATCTCAGGGAAAAAGACAGACACTGCCTCAGAATGAAAGGCTGGAAAACAATTTTCCAAGCAAATGGTCTGAAGAAACAAGCTGGAGTAGCCATTCTAATATCGAATGAAATCAACTTCCAACCCAAAGTTATCAAAAAAGACAAGGAGGGGCACTTCATACTCATCAGAGGTAAAATTTTCCAAGAGGAACTCTCAATTCTGAATATCTATGCTCCAAATACAAGGGCAGCCACATTCATTAAAGATACTTTAGTAAAGCTCAAAGCACACATAGCACCTCACACAATAATAGTGGGAGACTTCAACACACCACTTTCTTTTTTTTAATTTTTAATACATTTTATTACGTATTTTCCTCAATTACATTTCCAATGCTATCCCAAAATTCCCCCATACCGTCCCCACCACTTCCCTACCCACCCATTCCCATTTTTTTTTGGCCCTGGCGTTCCCCTGTACTGGGGCATATAAAGTTTGCTTTTCCAATGGACCTCTCTTTCCAGTGATGGCCGACTAGGCCATCTTTTGACACATATGCAGCTAGAGTCAAGAGCTCCGGGGTACTGGTTAGTTCATAATGTTGTTCCACCTATAGGTTTGCAGATCCCTTTAGCTCCTTGGGTACTATCTCTAGCTCCTTAATTGGGAGCCCTGTGATCCATCCAATCCACTTCTGTGTTTGTTAGGCCCCAGAATAGTCTCACAAGAGACAGCTATATCTGGGTCCTTTCAGCAAAATCTTGCTAGTGTATGCAATGATGTCAGTATTTGGAAGCTGATTATGGGGTGGATCCCTGGATATGGCAGGCTCTAGATGGTCCATTTTTTGACGAACTTTGTCCAAACTTTGTCTCTGTAACTCCTTCCATAGGTGTTTTGTTCCCAATTCTAAGAAGGGGCACAGTGTCCACACTTTGGTCTTCATTCTTCTTGAGTTTCATGCGTTTAGCAAATTGTATCTTATATCTTGGGTATCCTAAGTTTTGGGCTAATATCCACTTATCAGTGAGTACATATTGTGTGAGTTCCTTTGTGATTGGGTTACCTCACTCAGGATGATGCCCTCCAGGTCCAGCCATTTGCCTAGGAATTTCATAAATTCATTCTTTTTAATAGCTGAGTAGTACTCCATTGTGTAGATGTACCACATTTTCTGTATCCATTCCTCTGTTGAGGGGCATCTGGGTTCTTTCCAGCTTCTGGCTATTGTAAATAAGGCGGATATGAGAATGTGTCCTTCTTACCGGTTGGGACATCTTCTGGATATATGCCCTGGAGAGGTATTGCTGGATCCTCCGGTAGTACTATGTCCAATTTTCTGAGGAACCGCAAGACTGATTTCCAGAGTGGTTGTACAAGCCTGCAATCCCACCAACAATGGAGGAGTGTTCCTTTTTCTCCACATCCTTGCCAGCATCTGCTGTCACCTAAATTTTTGATCTTAGCCATTCTGACTGGTGTGAGGTGGAATCTCAGGGTTGTTTTGATTTGCATTTCCCTGATGATTAAGGATGTTGAACATTTTTTTCAGGTGCTTCTCTGCCATTCGGTATTCCTCAGGTGAGAATTCTTTGTTCAGTTCTGAGCCCCATTTTTTAATGGGGTTATTTGATTTTCTGGAGTCCACCTTCTTGAGTTCTTTATATATATTGGATATTAGTCCCCTATCTGATTTAGGATAGGTAAAGATCCTTTCTCAATCTGTTGGTGGGTGGCCTTTTTGTCTTATTGAAAGTGTCTTTTGCCTTGCAGAAGCTTTGCAGTTTCATGAGGTCCCATTTGTCAATTCTCGATCTTACAGCACAAGCCATTGCTGTTCTATTCAGGAATTTTTCTCCTGTGCCCATATCTTCAAGGCTTTTCCCCACTTTCTCCTCTATAAGTTTCAGTGTCTCTGGTTTCATGTGAAGTTCCTTGATCCACTTAGATTTGACCTTAATACAAGGAGATAGGAATGGATCGATTCGCATTCTTCTACATGATAACAACCAGTTGTGCCAGCACCATTTGTTGAAAATGCTGTCTTTCTTCCACTGGATGGTTTTAGCTCCCTTGTTGAAGATCAAGTGACCATAGGTGTGTGGGTTCATTTCTGGAGTAGACGGCAGGAAATAATCAAAATCAGGGGTGAAATCAACTGTTCTGGCTAGTTTTGTGTCAACTTGACACAGCTGGGGTTATCACAGAGAAAGGAGCTTCATTTGAGGAAATGCCTCCATGAGATCCAACTCTAAGGCATTTTCTCAATTAGTGATCAAGAAGGAAAGGCCCCTTGTGGGTGGGACCATCTCTGGGCTGGTAGTCTTGGGTTCTATAAGAGAGCAGGCTGAGCAAGCCAGGGGAGGCAAGCCAGTAAAGAACATCCCTCCATGGTCTCTGCATCGGCTCCTGCTTTCTGACCTGCTTGAGTTCCAGTCCTGACTTCCTTGGTGATGAACAGCAGTATGGAAGTGTAAGCCGAATAAACCCTTTCCTCCCCAACTTGCTTCTTGGTCATGATGTTTGTGCAGGAATAGAAACCCTGACTAAGACATCAACCAAGTGGAAACAAGAAGAACTATTCAAAGAATTAACCAAACTTGGAGTTGGTTCTTTGAGAAAATCAACAAGATAGATAAACCCTCAGCTAGACTCACTAGAGGGCACAGGGACAACATCCTAATTAACAAAATCAGAATTGAAAAGGAAGACATAACAACAGATCCTGAAGAAATCCAAAACACCATCAGATCCTTCTACAAAAGGCTATACTCAACAAAACTGGAAAACCTGGACAAAATGGACAAATTTCTAGACAGATACCAGGTACCAAAGTTAAATTAGGATCAAGTTAACAATATAAACAGTCCCATATCCCCTAAAAAATAGAAGCAGTCATTAATAGTCTCCCAGCCAAAAAAAGCCCAGGACCAGATGGGTTTAGTGCAGAGTTCTACCAGACCTTCAAATAAGATCTAATTCCAGTTCTGCACAAACTATTCCACAAAATAGAAGTAGAAACAACTCTACCCAACTCTTTCTTTGAAGCCACAATTACTCTGATACCTAAACCACAAAAAGATCCAACAAAGATAGAGAACTTCAGACCAATTTCCCTTATGAATATGGATGCAAAAATCCTCAATAAAATACCCCCCAGGAGATCATGTCTCTAGCTGCCTATGTATCAAAAGATGGCCTAGTCAGCCATGACTGGAAAGAGTGGCCCTTTAGACTTTCAAACTTTATATGCCCTAGTACAGGGGAACGCCAGGGCCAAAAAGGGGGAGTGGATGGGTCGGGGATGGGGGGTGGGTTTGGGGGACTTTTGGGATAGCATTGGAAATGTAAACGAGGAAAATACCTAATTAAAAAAAAAGTCTTGGAAAGATCAGGAATTAAAGGCCCATACCTAACCATGATAAAAGACATCTACAGCAAACCAGTAGCCAACATCAAAGTAAATGGTGAGAAGCTTGAAGCAATCCCACTAAAATCAGGGACTAGACAAGGCTGTCCACTCTCTCCATACCTATTCAACATTGTACTTGAATTCCTAGCCAGAGCAATTAGACAACAAAAGGAGATCAAGGGGATACAAATTGGAAAAGATGAAGTCAAAATATCACTTTTTGCAGATGATATGATAGTATATATAAGTGACCCTAAAAATTTCACCAGAGAACTCCTAAACATGATAAACAGCTTCAGTGAAGTAGCTGGATATAAAATTAACTCAAACAAGTCAGTGGCCTTTCTCTATACAAAGAATAAACAGGCTGAGAAAGAAATTAGGGAAACAACACCCTTCTCAATAGTCACAAATAATACAAAATATCTTGGCATAACTCTAAGGAAGTGAAAGATCTGTATGATAAAAACTTCAAGTCCCTGAAGAAAGAAATTAAAGAAGATCTCAGAAGATGGAAAGATCTCCCATGCTCATGGATTGGCAGGATCAAAATTGTAAAAATGGCTATCTTGCCAAAAGCAATCTATAGATTCAATGCAATCCCTATCAAAATTCCAACTCAATTCTTCAACGAATTAGAAAGAGCAATCTGCAAATTCATCTGTAATAACAAAAAACCTATGATAGCAAAAACTCTCCTCAAGGATAAAAGAACCTCTGGTGGAATCACCATGCATGACCTAAAGCTTTACTACAGAGCAATTTTGATAAAAACTGCATGGTACTGGTATAGTGACAGACAAGTAGACAAATGGAATAGAATTGAACACACCACTCTCATCAATGGACAAATCATGGAAACAGAAACTAAACAGGGACACAGTGAAACTAACAGATGTTATGAAACAAATCGATTTAACAGATATCTACAGAACATTTTATCCTAAAACAAAAGGATATACCTTCTTCTCAACACCTCATGGTACCTTCTCCAAAACTGACCATATAACTGGTCACAAAACAGGCCTCAAAAGATAGAAAAATATTGAAATTGTCCCATGCATCCTACCACACCACCATGGACTAAGGCTGATCTTCAATAACAACATAAATAATAGAAAGCCAACATTCACGTGGAAATTGAACAACACTCTTCTCAATGATACCTTGGTCAAGGAAGGAATAAAAAAAGAAATTAAAGACTTTTTAGAGTTTAATGAAAATGAAGCCACAACATACCCAAACTTATGGGACACAATGAAAGCATTTCTAATAGGAAAACTCATAGCTCTGAGTGCCTCTAAAAAGAAGCTAGAGAGAGCACACACTAGCAGCTTGATAACACCTCTAAAAGCTCTAGAACAAATGGAAGCAAATTCACCCAAAAAGAGTAGACTGCAGGAAATAATCAAACTCAGGGGTGAAATCAACCAAGTGGAAACAAGAACTATTCAAAGAATCAACCAAACGAGGAGCTGGTTCTTTGAGAAAATCAACAAGATAGATAAACCCTTACCCAGACTCACTAAAGGGCACCGAGGCATCATCCTAATTAACAAAATCAGAAGTGAAAAGGGAGACATAACAACAGATCCTGAAGAAATCCAAACCACCATCAGTTCTTTCTACAAAAGGCTATACTCAACAAAACTGGAGAACCTGGATGAAATGGACAACTTTCTAGACAGATACCAGGTATCAAAGTTAAATCAGGATCAGGTTAATGATCTAAACAGTCCTGTATCCCCTAAAGAAATAGAAGCAGTCATTAATAGAACCAAAAAAAAAAAAAAAAAAAAGCCCAGAACCAGATGGGTTTAGTGCAGAGTTCTACCAGACCTTCAAGGAAAATCTAATTCCAGTTCTTCACAAACTATTCCACAAAATAGAAGCAGAAGGTCCTCTTCCCAACTCATTCTATGAAGCCACAATTACTCTGATACCTAAACCACAAAAAAAGACCCAACAAAGATAGAGAATTACAGACCAATTTCCCTTATGAATATCGATGCAAAAATACTCAATAAAATTCTTGCTAACCAAATTCAAGAACACATCAAAACAACCATCCATCCTGACCAAGTAGGTTTCATTCCAGGGATGCAGGGATGGTTTAATATACGGAAATCCATCAACGTAATCCATTATATAAACAAACTCAAAGACAAAAACCACATGATCATCTTGTTAGATGCTGAGAAAGCATTTGACAAAATCCAATACCCATTCGTGATTAAAAAGTCTTGGAAAGATCAGGATTTCAAGGCCCATACCGAAACATGATTAAAGCAATCTACAGCAAACCATTAGCCAACATCAAAGTAAATGGTAAGAAGCTGGAAGCAATCCCACTAAAATCAGGGACTAGACAAGGCTGCCCACTTTCTCCCTACCTATTCAACATTGTACTTGAAATCCTAGCCAGAGCAATTCGACAACAAAAGGAAATCAAGGGGATACAAATTGGAAAGGAAGAAGTCAAAATATGACTTTTTACACATGATATGTTAGTATATATAAGTGACCCTAAAATTTCCACCAGAGAACTCCTAAACATGATAAACAGCTTCTGTGAAGTAGCTGGATATAAAATTAACTCAAACAAGTCAATGGCCTTTCTCTACACAAAGGATAAACAGGCTGAGAAAGAAATTAGGGAAACAACACCCCTCTCAATAGTCACAAATAATATAAAATACCTTGGCGTGACTCTAACTAAGGAAGTGAAAGATCTGTTTGATAAGAACTTCAAATTTCTGAAGAAAGAAATTAAAGAAGATCTCAGAAGTTGGAAAGATCTCCCATGCTCATGGATTGGCAGGATCAATATAATAAAAATGGCTATCTTGCCAAAAGCAATCTACAGATTCAATGCAATCCCCATCAAAATTCCATACCAATTCGTCAATTAATTAGAAAGGGCAATCTCCAAATTCATCTGGAATAACAAAAACCTAGGATAGCAAAAACTCTCCTCAAGGATAAAAGAACCTCTGGTGGAATCACCATGCCTGACCCAAAGCTGTACTACAGAGCAATTATGATAAAAACTGCATGGTACTGGTATAGAGACAGACAAGTAGACCAATGGAATAGAATTGAAGACCCAGAAATGAACCCACACACTATGGTCACTTGATCTTTGACAAGGGAGCTAAAACCATCCAGTGGAAAAAAGACAGTATTTTCAACAAATGGTGCTGGCACAACTGATGATTATCATGTAGAAGAATGCAAATTGATTAATTCCTATCCCCTTGTACTAAGGTCAAATCCAAGTGGATTAAGGAACTCCACATAAAATCAGAGACACTGAAAGTTATAGAGGAGAAAGTGGGGAAAAAGCCTCGAAGATATGGGCACAGGAGAAAAATTCCTGAATAGAACAGCAATGGCTTGTGCTGTAAGATTGAGAATTGACAAATGGGACCTTATAAAATTGCAAAGCTTCTCTAAGTAAAAAAAGAAACCGTCAATAAGACAAAAAGGCCACCCACCAACAGATTGAGAAAGGATCTTTACCTATCCTAAATCAGATAGGGGACTAATATCCAATATATATAAAGAACTCAAGAAGGTGGACTCCAGAAAATCAAATAACCCCATTAAAAAATGGGGCTCAGAGCTAAACAAAGAATTCTCACCTGAGGAATACCGAATGGCAGAGAAGCACCTGAAAAAATGTTCAACATCCTTAATCATCAGGGAAATGCAAATCAAAACTACCCTGAGATTTCACCTCACACCAGTCAGAATGGCTAAGATCAAAAATTCAGGTGATAACAGATGCTGGCGAGGATGTGGAGAAAGAGGAACACTCCTCCATTGTTGGTGGGATTGCAAGCTTGTACAACCACTCTGGAAATCAGTCTAGCGGTTCCTAAGAAAATTAGACATAGTACTACTGGAGGATCCAGCAATATCTCTCTTGGGCATATATCCAGAAGATGTTCCAACCAGTAAGAATTACACATGCTCCACTTTGTTCATATCTGCCTTATTTATAATAGCCAGAAGCTGGAAAGAACCCAGATGCCCCTCAACAGAGGAATGGATACAAAAAATGTGGTACATTTACACAATGGAGTACTACTCAGCTATTAAAAAGAACTAATTTATGAAATTCCTAGGCAAATGGATGGACCTGGAGGGCATCATCCTGAGTGAGGTAACCCAATCACAAAGGAACTCACACAATATGTACTCACTGATTAGCGGATATTAGCCCAGAAACTTAGAATACCCAAGATATAAGATACAAATTGTGAAACACATGAAACTCAAGAAGAACGAAGACCAAAGTGTGGATACTTTGCCCCTTCTTAGAATTGGGATCAAAACACCCATGGAATGAGTTACAGAGACAAAGTTTGGAGCTGAGACGAAAGGATGGACCATCTAGAGACTGCCATACCCGGAGATCCATCCCATAATCAGCCTCCGAACACTGATACCATTGCATACACTAGCAAGATTTTGCTGAAAGGACCATGATATAGCTGTCTTTTGTGAGACTATGCCAGGGCCTAGCAAAGACAGAAGTGGATGCTCACAGTCAGTTATTGGATGGATCACTGGGCCCCCAATGGAGGAGCTAGAGAAAGTACCCAAGGAGCTGGGGGGATCTGCAACCCTATAGGTGGAACAACAATATGAACTAACCAATACCCCCCGGAGCTCTTGTCTCTATCTGCCTACGTATCAGAAGATAGCCTAGTCTGCCGTCAGTGGAAAGAGAGGCTCATTGGTCATGCAAACTTTATTTGCCTCAGTATAGGGGAACGCCAGGGCAAAGAAGTGGGAATGGGTGGGTGGAGGAGTGGGTGGGGGAGGGTATGGAGGATTTTTGGGATAGCATTGGAAATGTAAGTGAAATAAATACCTAATAAAAAGTATATTAAAAATGGCTATGACATTTGGCAAGACTCAATTTCCTCATCTGTAAAATAGAAACAATACTCAGGGTTGGTGAGGTCTTAAGAAAGAACAGACCATAAACATAACACTGTGTCAATTATTCAAACATGCACAGAATTTTTCATTGTAAGCAATTAAGGGAGAATAAACTTTGAAATCAATGGTATCTTTCGGTGTAACTGCAAGCCATGTTTAATTTCCAGTGACACATGAAAAGATGAAAGCACCAAGTCTCAATACTGATCTGCACAGTTTTGACCTTGTTCTCAAGCAAGTAGACTCTCCATGTGTGACTAGCAAGCCTTAGATCCTCTGTGTGAACACAGAGGGGGCACTTTAAACATTCCATGTGTTTTCTGTCCATCCCACTGGAATTGAAATGAATATGTTTTAGAAATTAACAAACTAAATGTATGATATTCCTGTTCTGAAAAATCCTGAAAGTCCATTGAGTTCTTCCTAAATGTGTATTGCAACATCTATCAAAGGGACTGTTAGTATGACTAAATTAGAACATGCATTTTTACAGAAGCTGTTCTCAACCTATAGATCACAACCCCCTTAGGGGTTGAATATTAGATATCCTACATATCAGATATTTTACATTATAATCAGTAAAACCAAAATTACAGTTATGGGGTACCAATGAAATAATTGTATGCCTATAAGCAATCATAACGTGAAGAACTGTATTAAAGGGTCAGACCATTAGGAAGGTTGGGAACCACTGACTTAATTAATGTGTTGGTCATACCCTACATGCTGTGTATTCAATACACTCTCCCCACACCTTCATCCCTCACAGCCACATTCTATCATGTCCTACTTATTTGAATAAAGATGAGATGCCCTCACACTGGTCAATACAAACAATGGCCTTCAGGCTAAATCAGCCCACCATCAGTTTTTTTTTTTTTTAATAAAATATATGTCCTCTCCTCCATGTGCTCATACACTACAGATGTCTGTGTTTGTGCTTCAGCAGCAGAGGTAAGACTTCACACGTATGCAGCACGGGTCTAAAAGCTGACAATAATACCTGGATGCTTAGAAGAACAGTTCCATGATCCCTGATCAAGGTCCAACTAACTCCCTTTGTGCTCCTGTCCTGCTTCCTGGGAGCCACTTTGAAGGGTGCAGTCGACACCTTATTATGGGATGCAGGAGACTCAGAATCTGGCCACAGACTCAACACCACCAGAGAGCAGTCATGAGAATTTCTGATAAGGAAAGTAGAGCTTGTCCAAGCCAGATCTGTGGTTCCCAGCCCTGCCTTTCTCCCACGTTGGAGCTATAAAAGCAGGAACCAGGACAGGAACACACCAGAATCTCTCTCCAAGCTGTGACCGACACTGGCAAGATGCAGGCCCTACTATTCCTTATGGCACTTCTCTTGCCTTCTGGGGCTGGAGCTGGTGAGTTCTGTCTTCATCTCCCTAGCTTCTGAGTTTTCAGAAACCGACCTTAATCTCTTAGCTTTGGTAACAGAGACCCTAACATGAGGTAGGATCCTAAACTGACATAGTCTAGGGGAAATCTGTAGGTCAAGAAAGAATAAAAAACTAATTCCCCTTTAGAATGTTTCACCAAATTACTCTCTGTTCTGATAGGTAGCTCTTCTGTGGCCTTCCCTTAGTGTTGAGGAAGATGGAATGAGGGTGTGGAGAAATGTCTGATGAAGTAGAATGTCAAAAACATGAATGGGCATTGTGTTCTGAATGAAGGTTGAGGGTGGACAGTAAAGACTAGTGAGAAAAATAGATCAAAGGGCATGTGGATGGGCCTGAGCCCCATTCAAGGAGGGGTGGGCTTGAAGCAGTCACTCAGAGTTAGCCCCATTTTCCTGTGCCAGGGCTGTGTTGGGGGGTCCTAAACTTCTGTTACTAAGAACTTGGGGTTCTTTGTTCCAGAGGAGATTATTGGTGGTGTTGAGTCTAGACCACATTCTCGCCCTTACATGGCCCATCTGGAGATCACCACTGAGAGAGGGTTCACAGCTACCTGTGGTGGGTTTCTCATAACCCGCCAATTTGTGTTGACTGCTGCACACTGTAGTGGAAGGTAAGAGGCTTCTCTTCCTGTGAGGAAATGCAGGAGCCAGAGTCACAGAGCAGGAGAGCCCTGAGGAAGGCTCTGAGTGCGGTTCCCCTCACACTGAGAGGAAAAGGAGAGCACAAGGCCTCTCATTTTAATTGTCATCTCTCTTTTCAGAGGTCTGAGCTTTAAACAGGGCTGTATCTGGGACAGAATCTCCAGCTCTTGTGCTGGTATCACCAGAGCTCAGCCATGGGCTGTGGTACTCAATGTAGAGTGCCTGTCTACCATGTTCAAAGCTATGGGTTCAATCCAAGAGCTGGGGGTGGGATATAGGAAGAGTTGCCTGTCCTGAGTTTCCCTAAGCCCTGTCCTTCTCAGAAGGCTGTGATCCTGGGAGCTCCATCTCAAGTCTGTCTAGGAGCTCTGCCCTGGGATAGAGAAGAGAGACTCTAGTATCGCTCGCTCTCCTTGGAAAGAATCCTCCTCATAAGACCAGCCTTTTTCACTGCTTCTTTCTCTGTCAACAGAGAAATCACTGTCACCCTTGGAGCTCATGATGTGAGCAAGACAGAATCCACACAGCAGAAGATAAAAGTAGAAAAACAAATCGTTCACCCAAAGTACAACTTCTATTCCAATCTCCATGACATCATGTTGCTGAAGGTACCCTTATTTTTCTTGCCCTGCTTAAGTCTCCCATCCTTAATTCTCCTCCTGCCTCAGGCCTTTGAATTCTCTCTTGTCCAAATCACTTCCTTAGAACCCACTCCTGAATTCAAAGTGGGAATGGTCCCATGTCCAAGCATTCTTTTCTGATTTGACAGTTTTCCTCTCCTTGCCTCAACAGCTTCAAAAGAAAGCCAAAGAGACTCCCTCTGTGAATGTAATTCCTCTGCCTCGTCCTTCTGACTTTATCAAGCCGGGGAAGATGTGCCGGGCAGCTGGCTGGGGGCGAACTGGAGTGACAGAACCTACCTCAGATATACTGAGGGAGGTGAAACTGAGAATCATGGATAAAGAGGCCTGTAAAAACTATTGGCATTACGACTATAACCTCCAGGTCTGCGTGGGCAGTCCCAGAAAGAAAAGATCAGCATACAAGGTGAGTACACACCTGCTTTTCCTCCCCTCATCAGGCAACAGCATCAGAGGAGGAAGTGTGCTGAGCATCTCTCCATGGCAGTACCCAATGCCTGTGTTCTTAGGCTGCTAGAGCTTAGCGAACTGAAATTATCCCTCTTGTTCCCATCTGCCTATGCCAAAGCCCTTCCTTAACCTTCCTATGAAGCTCCAGAACAGAAATGAAGGGAGCAAGGGAAACAGTCTCAACACTAGGACAAAGCCGGGGGGTGGGGGGAACAATCATTAAATTCCTAACTTAAAACCCAAAGGGAGCCTGGAACCCTTACTACCCCATGGAGTTAGCTATGATGGGGGGGGGGTCTGTAGTTGGGGGAATGTGATCTATGCTCATAGTCTGATTTTTCTCACCTACAGGGAGACTCTGGAGGACCTCTACTGTGTGCTGGGGTGGCCCATGGTATTGTATCTTATGGACGCGGAGATGCAAAGCCCCCTGCAGTCTTCACCCGAATCTCCTCATATGTGCCCTGGATTAACAGAGTTATAAAGGGCAAGTAGTGAAAAGCCTGACCTGCGTGCATCAGAGTCTTCAAGCCAGAGCTCTTCTGATAACCCTTGGGTTCAACAAAGCATGTGTCCATCCTGTCACCTGCCTGCCCCCGGCCTGTCCTCAGCCTGCCCCCAGCCTGCCCCCAAGATGATCTGAAAGATGAATTCTGTGATGATGGACTGTTCCCTGTAATGCACCTCAGTAAAGCCCTAACCTCCAGCAGCTGTGTGACTCCACTCTGTGATCTAAACACTCAGTCCCTCTCTATGCTCAATGAAGAATTGACTTGAGCTACTATCTTGCATGTTAACAATCTCAACTACTGACTTCCTGACACAGGGTGTGCCACTGTGAATTATTGAATATTAATTAACACGCATGGCTGTGAACAGTAAGATTTCACATCCAGGTTAATGTGCACTGTTCTGTTCTTCCCTCCACTGTCCTGCCTTCTCATCTTCTCCCTCCTCGTCTCTCAGCTCTTCTGCCCACAAACCCCATGCCTTAGCCACTGCATCTTTCCACACATTATAGCAGACTCCATGCCTAGGTCAGACATGGCTGCTGATCCTTGTGTCCTCACCACCTACCCTGCCATCACCATCCTCTCAGTATTGCACCTGCAGCTAGAGCAGAGCATGCCCTCAGAAGTCCTTGGAGCATGACTGTGGCTGCAGCAGTCATAATAGGAGAGCATCAGAACTTTCTGGAACCAAATACAGGGCAGAACTAACCCATGATGGGAAGAGACCCTCTAGTACTTAGCAGGTACTAGTACTTAGCATGGTGGCTCTAGGCCTGCTTCTGAGCCACCCACATAAAACTGCCATCTTCCTCAAAGATCCAGCCTTTCAAAAGAATGTCTGAGTTAGGTGAACTTCTAAATGACCTGCTCTATTCTTAAAAGCCAAAGCCCCCAATGTTCTTAGTCAAGAGAAGCAATACTTTAACTACCGGGTTCTGTAGAGTCTGAAATAAAGGAGACCACACATTAGGTTTAGTAGGCCCAGGGACCCAATATGATGGGTTTGGCCCTCTGACTACTGCACCATGAAAAACTGCTGTCAGTCCTGTGGATTCTGAAGAGGAAGAGACCACACATGATGTCTACTAGGCCTAAGGGGGTGTAATATAAAGGGTGTGGCCCTCTAACTACTGTACAATGCAAGATTACTGCCAGTACCAGCCTCAGACCAGGAACTCAGCACCTCCACCCTCCTCCTGCCCTGCTCGCCTCTCCTCTGGGTTTCCAGCTTCAGCACAGTGCAGGAGAGATGCAGAGATAGCTTTCAAAGTGCAAGACTCACTATAAAATCTATTCTAACTCAGGAGGGAGGGAGCACTAAGAAATCTAAAAGGATCTTTTAAAATTAAAGCATCTGATTTGGATTATAGATACATGGGTGACTGGTTTGCTTTGGTTTAATTTGGTTTGGTTTGGCTTTCTGTTGTTTATACCTGAGTAACTAAATGGGTCTTTCTCTTCTTGACTTAGATTGGTGTGGTTTGGGCATATTATCACCATGTAGTTCAGGCTGACTTCCAACTATGATGCTTCTGCCTCAGCCTCCCTAGTCCTGGGACCCTCAAGCACTAATCACCTGCTTTGGCTTATATAAAGGTTTGAAAATGTGAAACACAGACAGAAGCTGTGTCTTTTCTAAGCAGAGGTGAATACTCACTAACCTGCAGCTGAGGGCACACTGCCTCTTTCCCCACAGTCTAGGAAGGTCATGTACTTGATACAGTCTTCCTCCCTGAAGCTGGGCAACTGGAGACGAGGAGAGAGTGATTGCCCCACCCTGAAGCTTGGCCCACAGTAAAAGGGAAGCAGGTGGAGACTCCTGAGAGCTGGGCTGAGGGCACAGGCTAAAATGGCTTCCAGAAAGGTCACCTCTACAGAGCAAACCCCATCACATGGTTCCCTGGTGCCAAAGGAGCAGTTGGTGACCTAAAGGCTCCAAAATCAAGACAAGAGCTTTATCACCACCACAGCATCCGTTCTTAGGCATGGTGGAAGGAGGCCAGAAGCTGCAGGCCCAGTGGACACTGGAAAGATAGAGCAGCCATGGTCTCATGAGTCAGCAAGGCAAACATGCAGATAAGAGGGATTTTCCCATGGTGGGTGCAGTCGCAGTCCTGGGCAGCGTAGCTTAATAAGGAATCTTAGTGACCTAGCAGCAGATACCTACTGAGGGTGTGCAAAGAGATCAGCTCAGCCGACAGTAGCTGAAGAAAGTGTCCAAGAAGTCAGCAGAGGCTCACCCTTCGGAAAAGTGGAAACAAACCACAAGCCAGCAAAAGTGGGTAAATCTTTAGACCAAAAAATTGAGAGGAATGTGGAGGTTTATGTGCTAAACAGTGACTAAAAGCTATTTACCTTCAGAAAACAGAAAAGCCTTACAATGAGCAGAGTCCTGTCTCTGGTGAAGTGGGAGAAGAAGAAAAAAAAAAGAGTTATTACTATCCTGCAGCAGGTGTTACCCCTCGCCCCCATGTGTTCTCGGCCTTCCAAAGGGATGTTTTGATCAATTATTTTGCAAATGAAAACTTTTACTAGCCCAATAAACATTTTGAGGAAGGAAGGAATGTAACCTTGTGTCACTTTTAAGCTTAAACCCTCTTTGAATTTTGCTTTGCTTTGATTCATTTTATATAAGAACTTGCTTGGAGACCTGGAACAAGTACCACACTCTTCCCTCAGCCTCCCAGGTACTGAGGCTTGCAGTATGCACCACTGACGTGGAGACTTAAGGATTCTTTGGAAAGTCAGTTTGGTTGAATGGTGTTTTAACTGGGGCCAAAGATGTGAAGGAATAGTCTGCTGAAGCAGACACAGTTGAAGGCTTTGCTAACGCAGACTTGTAAAGGAACATTTTTCTGAAGCAGATACAGGTGAAAGGATGTTCTGCTAAAGCAAGCACATGAAAGAACATTTGATGAAGGATTCTTCAGTAAAGACACGCATGTATTGACCCGCCTTACATTATGTAGTTGAGCTCCATTTGTCAGGACTCCACAGAGAGAAACACACATAAAAAAGAACTTCTGGTAGTGTGCTGTGGCTTCTTGCTGATTCTGCAGACTAGGGTTGATTGACAGAATGATGTAAGCTGAAACAGATTCATGTCGAGTTTTGCTAAGTCAGACTCACATGCTAAAGCAAGACCCATGGTGAGGCAGGACCTGTGGAGGACATATGTTGCTTGAACTGAGTATAAAAAGGACCCAACAGAGTGAAGGGAGCCTGAGGCTTGCCTTGGCAATCTTGGCTTGCCTATAGAGCTAGCTGTGCAATGCTTGCTGCTCTCTGGTCTTCATGGATCTTCACTTTGCTGAGAGAAGCATAGCCAAGAACTGTTATTAAAGTTCCTGCCAGTCCTGGTCCCTTCTGCTGACTGATGCCAATTCTGCTGAGGCCTGGCTGTTCCTGTTAGGTCATGAAACCGCTGCTGCTATCCCAACTCTACCTAACTGGACTGCTGGAATAGCGGTGAAGTGTTAGCAAGTGTTGGCTGCTATTGCTGACCTGTGAACTAAACTGCTGATTTCCTGACAATGCAGATGGGATCTGTTCCAAAGAACTATTTCTAAACAGGTCCACTTCCCCAATATCCTTTCTTTTCCACTACCACTAGTGGGTGGTGGGCTACAAGACACATTAAAATGTTTAAGAACTATCATCAGAAGTAGGCCTTGATAAAAACTAAAGTTACACACCACTATACCCAGCTTTCCATCCTATAATGTAAAGCTACTAAATGTTAAGCTTGGAGTCACTTTTGTGCACAGAAAATAACTTGAACATTTAATTACATCTAGAGTCACACTACTAAAAAAAAAAAAAAAAAAAAAAAAAAAACAAAACAAAAAACAAATCCTCAACTGGACACAGCAGTGAACACATGTAACCCTAGCTCTTGGGAGGCACAGGCAGGAGGAGCAGGATTCAAGATATAGGGTGATCTACATATGGAGTTCAAGGCTAACCTAGACTACATGAAAGCTTGTCTCAAATAAAAAATGAGAAGTGGGGGAGTATGGTAGAAGGGAAAGAGGATGATAAGATGGAAAGAGGAGGGAAAAGGGGAGGAAGAGAGGAAATGAACCCCTCCTGGTTGGCAGCTGTCCCAGCCAGAGCTGCACGCACTCTATAACACATTCCGCTGTGATAGGTCAGTTTTCCCAGCAGCCTTACAACCTTGTAGATGATTGAAATTTTGAGTATATACTGTTTAAAATAGTATGTTGTGAATTGGTCAAACCTTTTGAACAGGTTGTTGTGGTTCATGTCTTGGAACACTGTGTCCCCACCTAGTGGTACTGCCTTAGGAAGGTTGCAGAACCCTAAGAGACACAGCATCACAGAAGGAAGTTGTTTGGTGCAGGCTGGTTGTGAAGTTTTATATCAGAGTTGCACTTCCTGTCTGCTGATACAGTGTGACTCGCCCCTCACAGTCCTACTGCAATGTCTTTCCATCGTGGACTGTGTTCTCAAGTTGTAGCCATGAGAAGTGTACATGACATGACTTTCCTGAGACAATGAAACAACAGGTTTCATCAGTCACTGCCTTAAGTAAAGGCAGCATCTCCTACTGACCCCCATTGCTTTGTAACTAATCACAATCCTAGCTTCCTGATCTTCAAACCATAATTGAACTCTGAGGTGCACAACATAGACAGCAGCCAAGGGAGGCAGCAGAGAAAGCAGAGCTCTGGGAAACTGTAGCAGACAAAGAGAATGCAGGAAAACCATGGGGTCAGTGTTTATGAGGTTGATGCCCTGCTGGGGACTGTACCTTATCTCCTCCCCCACCTACAGCCAAGCCAAGAGATATAACCCAATGCTGGTTGACCTGAGCCATGGTGTTGTGGAGCCAGCTCCCTAGTTCTATATGACCTACCCCTCCGTTTTCAAGGACACAAGAGGAAAGCCTTGCCTTGGGCTCTGGGGCTTGCTCTCACCGATGCAGAGCCACCAGACAAGACATCTCCAGCTCCAGCTCCTCCTCTTCCCTGCTAGTGATGCAGGGTCAGAGGACAGCTCTCAGCATTAGCAAAGGAAAACACAGGACCTGCAGTTACATTCCCACCTAGGAACTAAACCTCCCTTTGGTCTCTAAGAGAAATGGCACTGCACTGTGTGGCCTTCTCTTATTAGACTCCTTCTGAGTCCAGGGAAGTATCGAGCAGATACTTAAAATGTGTTTAACAGTTAAAGGCATGTACAACCACTCTGGAAATCAGTCTGGCAGTTCCTCAGAAAACTGGACATAGTACTACCGGAGGATCCCACAATACCTCTCCTGGGCATATATCCAGAAGATGTTCCAACCGGTAAGAAGGACACATGCTCTACTATGTTCATAGCAGCCTTATTTATAATAGCCAGAAGCTGGAAAGAACCCAGATGCCCCTCAACAGAGGAATGGATACAAAAAATGTGGTACGTTTACACAATGGAATACTACTCAGCTATTAAAAAGAATGAATTTATGAAATTCCTAGGCAAATGGATGGACCTGGAGGACATCATCCTGAGTGAGGTAACACAATCACAAAAGAACTCAAATGATATGTACTCACTGATAAGTGGATATTAGCCCAGAAACTTAGTATACCCGAGATATAAGATACAATTTGCAAAACGCATGAACCTGAAGAAGAACGAAGACCAAAGTGTGGACAGTTTGCCCCTTCTTAGAATTGGAAACAATCACCCATGGAAGGAGTTACAGAGACAAAGTTTGGAGCTGAGACAAAAGGATGGACCATCTAGAGACTGCCATATCCAGGGATCTATCCCATAATTAGCCTCCAAATGATGACACCATTGCATACACTAGCAAGCGTTTGTTGAAAGGACCCTGATATAGCTGTCTCTTGTGAGACTATGCCGGAGCCTAGCAAACACAGAAGTGGATGCTCACAGTCAGCTATTGGATGGATCACAGGGTCCCCAATGGAGGAGCTAGACAAAGTACCCAAGGAGCTAAAGAGATCTGCAAACCTATAGGTGCAACAACATTATGAACTAACCAGTACCCTGGAGCTCTTGATTTTAGCTGCATATGTATCAAAAGATGGCCTAGTCGGCCATCACTGGAAAGAGAGGCCCATTGGACATGGAAACTTTATATGCCCCAGTACAGGGGAACTCCAGGGCCAAAAAGTGGGAATGGGTGGGTAGAGAAGTGGGGGGGGGGGTATGGGGGACTTTTGGGATAGCATTGGAAATGTAATTGAGGAAAATATGTAATAAATAATATATTTTTAAAAAAACAGTTAAAGGCAGTATGATCTTGGTCTTCCTATGTGGTGTCCACCCCTTTAGTTCCTTCAATTCTTCCTCTAACTCTTTCATATGGGTACCTGACCTCAGTCCAATGGTTGGCTCTAAGTGTCTGCTTTGTCTCAGTTAGCTGCTGGTAGAGCCTCTCAGAGGACAGCCTTGCTAGGCTCCTGACTGGAAGTACAACAAAGCATCAGTCATAGTGTCAGATTTGGTGCCCTCCCATGGGATGGATCCCAAGTCGGGCAGGTCACTGGTCAACCATTCCTTCAGTCTCTGCTCCATTTTTGTTCCTGCATTTCTTTTAGATGGAACAATTCTGAGTCAAAAAGTTTGAAGGTGGTTTGGTATCTGCATCGCTCCACTGGGGACCTTGTCTAGCTACTGGATATGAACTCTTCTAGTTCCATCTCCCCAGTATTGGGCACTGCAGCTAAGGTCACCCACACTGAATCCTGGGAATCTCTCACATCTCAACTCTCTGGGACTTTCTGGAGAGTCCTTCCACCCCCACCCTACTCCATCCCCAGCAATTGCATATTTCCATTCATTATCCTGGACCTCTGGGGCTAATATCAAAAATATATAAAGAATTCAAGAAGGTAGACCCTTCAAAAAACAAAAACAACAAAACAAAACCCAATTTAAAATGGGGTACACACCTAAACAAAAAATTCTCAACAGAAGAATGTTGAATTATCAAAAATCACTTAAAGAAATGTTCAACATCCTTAGTCAATAGGGAAATGCAAATCAAAATGACCCAAAATGGCCCTGAGATTCCACCTCACACCAATCAGATTGGCCAAGATAAAAACAAACAAACAAACAAACAAAAAAAAAACCCTCAAGGGACAGCACATGCTGGCAAGGATGTGGAGCAAGGGGAACACTCCTCCACTGCTAGTATTACCAGTAAACTGGTATTACCATTCTGGAAATCAATCTGGCTGTTCCTCAGAAAACTGGAAAGAGTTTTACCTGAAGACCCAGCTATATGACTCCTGGGCATATACCCAAAAGATGCTCCACCATACCACAGGGACACATGCTCCACTAAGGTCATAGCAGACTTATTCGTAATAGCCAGAAACTGGAATCAACCCAGATGTCCCTCAATGAAGAATGGATACAAAAAATGTGGTTCATTTACACAATATAATAATATTCACCTATTAGAAAACAAGAACATCATGAATTTTGCAGGCAAATGGATAGAACTAGGAAATATCCTGAGTGAGGTAACCCAGACCTCAAAGGACATGCAGCGTATATATGTGCTGTTAAGTAGATAATAGCCAAAAAGTATATGATACCCATAATACCCCCCCAAAACACACTGACTGTAAGAAGTTAAACAAGAAGGAAGGCCCAAGTGAGGATGCTTCAATCCCACTTAGAAGGGGAACAAATAATCATGGGAGACAGAGGAAAGGAAGGACCTGAGTGGAGAGGGGAAGGAGAGAGGAAAATGGGGGCAGGATCGGATATGGGGAGACATGTGAGAACATTTTATATAGCAAACAGGATGTGGAATCTTTAAAGCATTTCTGGTAGATGCCAGTAGCAACACCCTCTACACACCCAAACAAAATCCCTCCAGCTATTGATCAATGTCCCTGAGGACAAAGGTGCAGCTTCAGCTGAGATTTACACAGGTGGTACAAGTAGGACTGCTAGGGTCAAACAATCTTGCCAGAGCTCATCTGGAAAAGAGATCTCCCATCCGTAAAGCTCTAAGGGGAGGCAAACTGTAGGTCTTAGGTTGGGGGATAGGTTGGTGTTCCAATGCCTCCTCTGAGAGTCTTGCCTGTTGCAGGAGATGGCTGGCTCAGGTTCTGTATCCCCCACTGCCAGGAATCTTAGCAGGATCACACTCATAGATTCCTTGAGTTTCCATTGTGTAGGTTTGTAGTCTTTTCTTATCAGCTGCTGCTGTGCCTGGGAGTTCTTTGGTCCTTAGCAAATACAGTGGTGTCCAGGGATGTCCATAAATGTTTATGAACATGGGAACTGCCTGAAGTGAGAAAGCTGGTTGTGCTGATCAGGATAGTGCCCACAACAGTCCTGATTCAGCCTTGGTTGGGAACAAGATGTCATTTCTTCTTTCCTACATGAGGATGTGCAGGTTAAAACCCTCTGAGGTACAGCATGAAGAGATTTGAAGGGTTGGGGTCAGACACACAGAGTGATCAGCAGCTAGCTGGTTGCTGCTCATGGGCTGTGGTCCATCCAGGCCTTGGACCCAGCGAGGACTCCTCTTACTCTTGTGTGCTGAGGGAACCCAGTCAGCATCTCTGCTGAGTTCTGATGATGCTTCATGCCAGTTTCTGTATTGAAAAGTGTGTGACAGCAAAGTGGGACCTATTTTCCACACTAGGCAGCAAGGTGCAGGACAAGTAGTGGGAATACTGTAGTTTAATAAGCTGACAACTGACAGGAGGCAGGTGGTAGGAAGTGGAAAGGGGTGTAACATTCTCCATCCTCTATCTAGAAATGTTATTTAGAACCAACAATGGCTTATAAAACACCAAGATTCTGGACTTCCAGGTGAAGACTTCTCATTAAGAAAAAAAAAGTGATTGGGAAAGAAATCTTCACTAATCCCACATCCAGTAGAGGGTTAATATCCTAGGTATATAAAGAACTCAAGAAGCTAACCTCTTAAAACCAAACAACCAGTCAAAATATGGGATATAAAGTTAAACAGAGAATTCACAACAGAGGAATCTCAAATGGCTGAGAAGCACTTAAAGAAATGTCCAACATCCTTAGTGATCAGGGAAATTCAAATCAAAATGACCCTGAAATTCCACCTTAAACCAATCAGAATGGCTAAGATAAAAAACTCAGGTGACAGCACATGTTGGCAAGGATGTGGAGAAAGAGGAACACTCCTCATTGCTGGTGGAATTGCAAACAGGATGTTCCTCAGAAAATTTAAATAGATCTACCTGAACACCCACTATATCATTCTTTGGCATATACCCAAAAGATGCCCCACCATACCACAGGAATATATGCTCCACTATGTTCATAGCAGCCTTATTTGTGATAGCCAGAAGATGGAAACAAACAAGATGTCCCACATCAGAAGAATGGATACAGAAAATGAGGTTCATTTACACAATGGAATACTGTTCAGCTATTAAGAGCAAGGACTTCCTGAGTTTACAGGTAAATGAATAAAACTTGAAAGTATCATTCTGAGTGAGGTAACTCAGACCCCAAAAAATATGCATGGTATGCACTCACTAATATTGGGTATTAGTCCCCCCCACAAAAAAAAGAAGTAGAGAATACCTGGCATATAACCCACAGAACTCAAGAAGGTTAAAAGCCAAAGGGCCCAAATGAGGATCCAATCCTACTTGGGCAGGAGAAGAAGGCAATCACAGGAGGCAGAGAGAGGGACCTGGGTAGGAGAGGGGAGGGGAAGAAGAAAAGGGGAACGTGATCAGGTATCGGGGGGACAGGAGAAAAGCCCTGAGGGCCAGCAGAATGAATGGAAATATGAAATTTTGGGGTGTGTGTGGGACCTTCTGGAATATAACAGAGTCCTGGGAGATGAGAGATGCTCAGCAATCAAAGGGAGAGAGTTTAGATGAAATGCCCAAGAGTGGGGAGAGGGAACTTGTAGAGTCCACCTCCAGTAGAAGGACAAGGCATCAAGTGGAGGGATGGAGTTGCCATCCCTTAGTCCAAAAACTCTGATCCAGAATTGTTCCTGTCTAAAAGAACTGCAGGGATTAAATGGAGAAGAGACTGAAGGAAAGGAGGTCCAGTGACCAGCCCAAATTGGGATCCAGCTCAAGGGGATGCTCCAAAGCCTGACACTATTACTGATACTATATTGTGCTTACAGACAGGAGCGTAGCATGGCTGTCTTCTAAGAGGCCCAGCAAACAGCTGACTGAGACAGACTCAGATGCGTACATGTCAGGAGCCATAATAGGACAAGCTAGTAACTAGCACGTGCTTGTCTTGAGATGGCCTGCTTCAGATTATTATACAATCTATGATAGGTGTGCCTTTATAAAGCAAGGCTGTAAGGGATACATTTTAGGAAAGATTCCTGATATTAATATGCTTTTCCTGTTGTAATTAAACATATATAACAATCACTAAATAGTTGCACACCCCTTTGGAGTTGATCTGTGCAGATTTATGAATATGAACTGTCTTGTAAAGATGCTATAGATAGATAGATAGATAGATAGATAGATAGATAGACAAATAGATAACTTAAGTCTTAATGATGATCCTATAAGAATTCCTAAAATCATATGTGATTATTAAGCTCTTTTATAGTGGGACTACTATTAGGTCCTTTTCTGATAGTCAAAACTGCAATGATAACTCTGCCAGTCACCTAAGAGTCACCAGTTAATTGCTCTTAGATGGTAACTAGACTTTCTCCTACTCAGTGCACATTCCAAGAGGTTGTAAAACAATTAACCCAAGGTCATAAAAAGGGAACTAATTAATGATCTACTATAGGTGCTTTGTCAGAAAATAAAATAATGACTGGGTTTATCTATACAAAATTTCACCTCTAACTTAGTTATGGTTTTAAACCTTTGGTGAACCTGTGGAGCTGAGACAGGTGATGGCTGTTTAGCTAGATAATTACTCCTAATGGATATGCATGAAATATTCTGTGCTGTAAACTTCTGTTTCAATTTATGATTTGATTTTCTGTGTGAACTGTGGATGAATTTTTAAACATGTGATCATGTATTTTGAAAGATGTTTACGGGCGGAGGACAAAGAGAAGAGTCTGGAGGTACTGAGGTGAGAGGAATGGAGGTGAGGAGAAATGAGCTGAGAGAGGAACTGGGCTGAGGAGAAGGTTTTAGACAGAACACTTTAGATTAGAAGGAGGTTGCAGAGTGGAATAACTTAGAAACTAGAGCTAACATAAAATACTAATAGAGAAATGTACAGAATGCAGAGGGAACAAGGAAAAAAGAAGATGTGCAGTGAGCAGAAAAAGCAGGCAGGCTTCTCCTTACCATGGACAGAAGAGATCCCATGGTAAGGACAAAGCAGGCTTAGTCTTATTAAAAGAAACAAAGCTTTTTGTTCTTACATTCTTACATTTCTTAATTCATTTAGCATTAAAAGGGTAGAAGCCTTCTCTTTCTCTAGGTAATAAAGATTGGAGCTCATTTTTCATCCAGAATGAGTGAGTTCTTTCTGCACTGGTGCTTGGTATTTTGATCCATATGCATATGTAAGTATAGATGTGTGTGTAAGTATGTAATTGTAACGATGTATGCGTGTGTGTGTGTGTGTAACGATGTAATTGTGAGAATGCATGCAAGCTGAACCCAACTGGGATGAATGGAAATGTATAAATGAAGAAATGAGCATGCATGAATCTGTATATGAACTTATATGAGGTCATGCATAGTTGCTTATGTAAAAGTTTTTACTTCTGCAAGTGGTATTCTCTTCTCCTGGGTCAAGGGAAGTTTGTTGCTCCAAACTTCCCCCTAGCACAAGCAAGAGGCATTTGGACAATAGGGAAAAGGCACTAGAAATTAATCCTTTACTTAATCTCCTGCTGTTTTAGGATGAGGTACTAAGTGTCAGAAACTTCTGTTTCTGGCCTCAGGAGATCACAGAAGGCAGGTCAGCTACAATATCATAGTAGCTTAGACTTAGATAAGTAAACTTTTTATTATACAGCAACCCTAAACCACTGTTGACGCTCTTCCCCCTCTGCTGCCTCAAGAAGACCAAGGGCCTCTCCTCAGAAAGCAGGAGTGGGTGGGTTGGGGGGCAGGGCAAAGGGAGGGTATAGGGGACTTTCGGGATAGCATTTGAAATGTAAATGAAGAAAATATCTAATAAAAATAAAGAGAGAGTGACAAACCACCCAAGTTTGTCTTGGACCATGGGATATACAAAAGAAAGAAGAAGAAGAACCAACAGGAAAGAAGAACCCCACACTGGAGCTGGCCCCCTGGCATAAAACGAGCTAGTACACTACCCTAATGAGTTCTATCAATTCTGATCCTCTAGAGAACCCTGGCAATCATGATAATTTAGTCTGTATTGACCTCTCTTCCCCCAGTTCTTCCCAGATTTACCCCACTTCCATTCTGACCAAATTTTGAGGCATTTTTTTTCCAGAAGAAAATTTCAGCAGCCCAAATATTCTTTGGGGCTTTCCACTGGAGTATGCTTACCTTCTCAGGGGCTGCATACAAGTAGTTTCAAAGAGCAAAATATTCCCTGTATGCCTTTCCCATACAGGTTGTTAACTATAGGGTGAAATGTTTCCTAAGTGTAACATAATTAAACTAGAACATAATTAAAGGTAAGATTTATATGCCAGAGAGAGTGAGGGTAGACTGGCACAGAGACAGAGCGAAAGGGAAAGGGAGGGCAAGGGAGAGGGGGAGGGAGAGGGAGAGGGAGAACAATTCCTTCTCATGTAACCCAGGCTGGTCTTGAACTCACAATGCAGCCAAGAATATTCTTGAATTTCTGGTCCTCTCGCCTATGCCTCCACATCCCACTTAATAGCAATCTATTTTATAAATAAACTCACTGAGCAATTATAGATGTTAACATGGAAAGTATCTAAAATAATTAGTGCATTAATTGGATTGATTTAGTCATTCTTCTTGTACATATGTATCAAAGAAAACATGTTGTGTGTCATATACACTTTTTTTTGTCAACTTAAAAATGTGATGAAAGGAATCTATGATAAGCAGTCTACCACCAGGACCCCTCACCCACAAACAGTGTCATTTGAGAAATGTTTTGATACAAAGTCATATTCCTTCCTTCCTGAAAATGTTTCTAGAGCTACTAAAATTTTTATTTACAAAATAATTGATAAAACCATTCCGTTGGATGGCAGGAGAACAGACAGGGTCAGGTGGTAACACCTGTTGCAGGAGAGAAATAACCCTGGCTCACCAGAGACTGGATTCTCCTCATTGCAAGCTTTTTTGTTTCCTGAATGTAAATCTCCTTCAGTCATTGTTTAGGGCTTTGACCTGCACATTCCTCTCAACTGCAATTGCTTTGGTCTAAAGACTGACCCATAGTCTCTGACTTCTGGGTTTGTTTCCACTTTTGCAAACCTTGGGTGAGCACCTGCTGACCTCCTGGATGCTTTCTTCAGCTGCTGTAGGTTGAGCTGATCTTCCCTTTGGACACCCTCAGTGTGTATCTGCAGCTAATAGTGCACTGGGAGTCTTTATTAAGCTAGGCTGCCCAACACTGCTACTGTACCCACCTTGGGGAAATCTCTGTGCCTTTCCTTTGCTGACTTTGGGAGACCATGGCTGTTTTCATGTTCCCAGAGTGCACTGGTCCTGCTCCTCCTGTGCACAACCCATAATTCATAATCCAATACATGCATAAGAATGAACACTGTGGTGGGCATCAGGCTCTTGTCTTGATTTTGGAGCCTTTGGGTCACCAACTGCTCCTTTGACACCAGAGACCCATTTGATAGAGTTTGCTCTGTAGAGGTGACCTTTCTGGAAGCCATTCAGCCTGTGCCTTCAGCCCAGTTCTGAGGAGTCTCCACCTGCTACCCTATTACTCTGGGCCAGGCTGCAGGGTGGGGCAATCTCTCCTCACCTCCAGTTGCCCATCTTCAGGGAGGAAGATTGTCCCAAGTACATGACTTTCTTAGACTGTGGGAATTGAGGCAGTGTCCAGACAGCTGCAGATTAGTCAATATTCCCGTCTGCTAAGACAAGACACAACTTTGTCTTTGCTTTGTGTTTCACATTTTGAGGCCTTTGTATAAGCCGAGGGTGGTGTAGAATGCTTGGGGTCCCAGCACTTGACTAGGGAGGCTGAGGCAGAAGAATCATGAGGTAGACGTCAGTCGGATCCACATGGTGAGACTGTGTCCAAACCACACCAATCTAAATCAAAATGAGAAAAGACCCTATGGTTTAGGTATACAACTATAAACAAAAGCTAGAAAAAATAAGAGATGGTCATGCCTATGTAACAATAAACCAACATGGAGTCTCTATTGTTTAAAGATCCTTTTAGGTTGTTTAATCCCATATGTGCTCCCTGTCCTCATAGAGTTAAAACAGAACATATAGTCAGTATTGCATTTGATAGCTATCTTTACATCTGTGCTGAAGAGTGCTGAAGATGGAAACCTAGACATGAGGCTTCCAGGCTGTGAGGAGGGCTGAGGTGCTGAGGTCCTGGTCTGGGGCAGCTATTAGCAACAATAATCATGGCACAGTAGTCAGAGGGCCACACTCATCATATTAGGTCTATGTGAGGCATAGCAGACGTCACAAGTGATCTCTTCCATTTCAGGCTGCAACTAATGTGTCCTTTCCCTTGACTAAAGACAATGGGGATTTGGCTTGTAAGAGGAGAGCAGGCCACTTAGGAGTTCCTTAACCCTGACATTCTAATAAAAGGCTGTTAAGCTTGGGTTGCTCAAAGCAGGTCTAGAGCCGCTATGGGAAGTACTACTTCATGCTAAAAACTGGAGGTTCTCTTTCCAATGATGGCTACTTCTGCGCTGTGTCTTATTCCAGAAAGTGCTGACGCTCTCCTGTTGTAACTGCTCTAGCGACAGTCATAATTTAAGGACTTATGAGGGCTGGCTCTCCTCTAGCTGCAGGTGCATCACTGAGAGCTAAGATGAAAATGGCAGCATAAATGTTGAGGACACAAGCTCTCAACAGACAAGTCTGACCTAGACATGGAATTTAATATGCTGTGTGGAAAGACACAGTGGCTGTGGCACGGGGTTGTGGGGAGAAGAGCTGAGAGGTAAGGAGGGAGAAAATGAGAAGACAGGACAGTGGAGGAGAAGAACAAATTAGTGCACACTATCTGGATATGAAATAATACTCTACACACCCAAACATGCAAGATAATATTAAGTCATCTACAGTGGCATACCCTGTGCCAGGAAGTCAGTAGTCAAGATTATTAATATGTCAAGAGAGTAGCTCAAATCAACTCTTCATTGGGCTTATACAGAGGAACTGAGTAATTTGAGTGCAACATGGAGTCACACAGGTGCAAGAGGTTAGGTCTTTATTGAGATGCATCACAGAGAACAATCCATCATCACAGACATGTGCATCTTTGATATGATCTTGGGGACAGACTGGGGACAGGCTAGGGGCAGACTTGATGCAGGATGAGAACAGGCTGGGATGAACTCAGAGGTACCAGATGAGCTTGATCTTGAAGAGTCTGACTCAGGCTGGTTAGGCTTTTCAGCTACTTGCTCTTTAAGACTTTATATATCCAGGGCAGGTAATAGGAGATTCGGGTGAAGACTGCAGGGGCCTTTGCTTCATAAGAAGATGCAATACCATGGGCCACACTATCACACACTAGAGGTCCCCCAGAATCTCCCTGTAGGTGAGAAAAATCAGACTATGAGCAAAGATTGCTTTCACTCAATTTCAAAAGGCATGCCCTAGCCAATCCCAGATTCAAGTAAGAAGTCCTGGCTCATGTTATTCATAATTTAGGGAGTTAATGATTGATTTGCCCCCACCCCTGTCTGGCCTTACCCCATTGCTAACATGTCTCCCCTTACTCCCTTCCTGTCTCATATCTAGCCTCATGGGAAGGTTGCAGGAAGGGCTTGAGAACAGGGAGATGAAAGAACACAGTCATTAGTCACTGCCTTGGAGAGCTGTTTGACACACTTCCTCTTCTGATGCTGTTGCCTGAAGTGGGGAGGAAAAGCAGGTGTGTACTCACTTGTCCTATTGATTTTGATGTTGTGGGACTGCCTGCGCAAACCTGGAGTTGATAATCGTAATCACTGTGGTCTTTACAGGCCTCTTGATCCATGATTCTCAGTTCAACCTCTCTCAGGGTAACTGATAGAGGGTTATTCTTTCCTGTTTTCCCCCATCCAGCTGTCCAGCACATCTTCCCAGGCTTGATGAAGTCAGAGGAACTAGGCAATGAAATTACATCCACATCAGAATTCAACTCTGCTTTCTTTTGTAGCTGTTGGGGGAAGGAGAGAAGAGATGTCAAAGTAGTGAAGGATGCTTGGACGAGGGGCCATTCCCCTTGGAAATTCAGTAGTAGGTTCAGAGGAAATGATTTGGAGAAGAAAGAATTTGAAGGCCTGAGCCTGGAGGAGAGTTAGAATTGGGAGACTTAAACAGTGCAATAAAAATAACGGTACCTTCAGTAACATGATGTCATAGAAACCCGAAAGGTACTGAAACTTTGGGTGAACAAATGTTTTTTCAGTTTTTATTATCTGCTGTGTGGGTTCGTTCTTGTTTATATTATGAGCTCCAAGGATGACACTGATTTCACTGTTGACAGAGAAAGAAGCAGTGAAGCATGCTGCTCTTGGGAGGAGGACTCCTTCCAGGGAGAAGGGCACCAGGCTCTAGGTTCTGTCCCAGTGCAGCATGAGAGAGACTAGAGATGGAGCTCCCAGGACCACAGCCTTGCGAGAAGGAGGCAGGTTGGACAAACACAGGACTGAGAACTCTCTCCCCACACTTCACACCCACTACTTGGATTGAACCCATGCCTTTGCACATGGCAAGTTGGCACTCTACATTGACTTACACCCCACACCATGTCTGAGCTCTGGTGACACCAGGACAAGCCAAAGCTGTAGTTTTCCTCCTGACTAGAGCCCTGGTAAAGCTCTGACCTCTGAAAATGGAGACCACACATGAGATGACCCAGTATGTGGCCCTGTGCTCCTTTTTCCTCTCTGTGTAAGGAGAGCCCATCTTGAAACTTCCTCAGGCCTCTGCTGCTCTGGGATTCTGGCTCCTGCATTTCCTCACAGGAAGAGAAGAAGCCTCTTACCTTCCATTACAGTGTGCAGCAGTCATCACAAATTGTGGGGCTATGAGAAACCCACCACACCTCTCCTTCGAACCGTTCTTAGTGGTGAACTTCAGATAGGCCATGTAAGGACGGGAGTGTGGTTTAGCCTCAACACCACCAATAATCTCCTCTGGAACAAAGAAACCCCAGTCCCTGGTCACAAACTTGTGGAACACCCCAACACAGCACCAGCAAGGGAAGATGAGGTAAAGCTGTATAACTACTCTAAGCCCACCCCACCGCTCATGGTAATCAGGCCCCTCCACATGCCCTTTGGTCTAAATTTCTCACTAGTGTTCATGTCCACCATCAGCCTTCATTCAGAACACAATGCCCATTCATGTTTTTGACATTCTACTTCATCAGACATTTCTCCACACCCTCATTTGATCTTCCTCAACACTAAGGGAAGGCCAGAGAAGAGCTGCCTATCAGAACAGGAAGCAACTTGAGGAAATGTTCTAAAGAGGAATTAGTTTTTCATTCTTCTTTGACCTACAGATTTCCCCTTGACTATGTTAGTTTAGTACACTTCCTCATGTTAGGGTCTCTATTGCCAAAGCTAAGAGATGAAGGCTGGTTTCTGAAAACTCAGAGGTTAGGGAGATGAAGACAAACTCACCAGCTCCAGCTCCAGAAGGCAAAAGAAGTGCCATCAGGAATAGTAGGGCCTGCATTTTGCCAGTGTTGAGGCCTTGGTGAGCTTCTAGGGTGTTGCTGTCCTGGTTCCTGCTTTTATAGATCCAATGTGGGAGAAAGGCAGGGCTGGGAACCACAGATCTGGTTTGGACAAGCTCTACTTTCCTTATCAGAAATTCTCATGACTGCTCTCTGGTGGTGTTGAGTCTGTGGCCAGATTCTGAGACTCCTGCATCCCATGATAAGGTGTCGACTGCACCCTTCAAAGTGGCTCCCAGGAAGCAGGACAGCACACAAAGGGAGGGGGACCTTGATCAGGGATCATGGAATGGTTCTTCTAAGCATCCAGGTATTATTGTCAGCTTTGAGACCCATGCTGCATATGTGGGAAGTCTCACCTCTGCTGTTAAACACAAACACAGACTTCTGTAGTGTATGAGCATGTGGGGGAGAGCAAGTACATTTTATTTACAAAAACTGATGGTGGGCTGATTCAGCCTGAAGGCTATTGTTTGTGTTGACCAGTGTGAGGGCATCTCATCTTTATTCAAATAAGTAGGACATGATAGAATGTGGCTGTGAGGGATAAAGATGTGGGGAGAGTATATTGAATACACAGCATATAGGGCATGAACAAGACCTTAATTAAGTCAGTGGTTCCCCACTTTCCTGATGGTGTGACCCTTTAATACAGTTTCTCATATTGTGGTGACCCCAGCCACAAAATTATTTCATTGACACTTTATAAGTAAAATTTTGCTACAGTTTTATGAATTTAATGTAAAATATGTAATGTGAAGGATATCTGATAATTGACCCCTCTGACGCAAGGTTGAGAGCAGCTTCTGTAAGTTTAATCATACTAAGTCTCTCTTTTTTTAATTTTTAATATTTTTATTACATATTTTCCTTAGTTACATTTCCAATGCTATCCCAAAAGTCCTCCATAGCCTCCCCCCACTTCCCTATCCACCCATTCCCGTTTTTTTGGCCCTGGCGTTCCCCTGTACTGGGGCATATAAAGTTTGTGTGTCCAATGGGCCTCTACTAAGTCTCTTCTATAAACATTATAATATACATTTATGGAGAACTCAATGGACTTTCAGGGTATCACAGAATAAAATGTCTTTTGTATCTGCAATGTAAGGCACAGCTTTGGGTGACGGAGCAGGCAGTGTAGAGAGAGAGGTTGGCTCATTGTGTCTAAGTACTCACGAATCTGGTCAATTAAGATGATGGGTTTGGACATGATTTTTGGTTCAAAATAAGAAAGACAACTTGTTTTAACAGATAAAAACTATTTTATTGTGATGCATTTCACAGAAAAAGATATTGTACAGCTAGATTAATGTAGTAACTCGAGCAAGCACTTGTTCAAACTGAAAGACTGTGCATCTCAATGAACCATATAATTGGACTTGATGTTCTAGAATCATGGAGCTTTGCAGAAAAATTCTAGGTCTGGTAAAAAGAGGTATTGACCATCTTATGAAGCCTCAGCTGGTTCCCAGGCTTGGAGCAGACAGCTCAGACCTCTTCACATGACAGAAACCGGGTGCCCTTGAGGAGAGTTCTGGCCCCAACTCTATCCTTCTGTATTTCCTTCCTTTGCTTCCTCAGAGCTACAAGGAGCTATCTAAGCAGAGTGATATGAATTAGAGAAAAATATATACTAATGTTTTCTATTACTGTGCATTGGATCTTACCAGATAATACTTTGTAAAGACACCAAATTATTCTATGCGGCCCCATTTAGGTGATTCTGGCCTTGAGATGGTCTACACACAGTGTCCCAAATGAACATTCTCACTTTGAAGCTCATGAATGAAGAGGTGGGACAGATATAGTTATCAATTGGCCTCATCCCCTCAGTGGTTGTCGGATTCCCGAAGTGACATTATGAAAGAAACTAGTGGAAAATTTCACAACTGTCTCTTTTTACCAAAAAAGTAAACCAGAGCCTTAGTATATGTGGAGATCTCCAGAGTTGGTGCAAATAATGCACTATTGAATGATGCAGGCGAGGTGATCTCTGCTTTATCTCCCTTCTGCATATCTATTTGCATCTTGGAGAACTACAGTGGAATATTGAAAACTTAACTGGGTGGTGACATTAGGGAAAGTTGCTCTTGGTTTAGTTTTATTGTTTTATTGTTGGCACATATGACACATCTGTTGCAGCTATCAATCTGGAGTATGCATCAGCATGCATCATCAGGGGCAGTAACATCGAATGCAGGGACCTCAATCATGTCACACTGATGGTATCATGCTTATTGGACTTGGAGTGCGGGAGGTAGCACCTACTGTAGACACCTTGGGAAGACAACACTTTTCTCTCAAAGTAGAGAAAAAAATCTAAGAGTATTGACTTTCGAGAAGTATCCATGGTCAGTGTTCTTTCATATACACAGTTTTCTCTTCCTAAAGTCAGGTTGTTTCATCTTGCTTATGCATCTATAAGGAAGAGTGAAAATCTTCCCTGGGTATTTGAAAGGAAAGTAGGCTGAGAAAAAAAATGATCACACAGGACTGCTCACTAAGTAGCATCCAACTTAAAAGAGTGTGGATGTTTGGAATAATATAATCCTACTTGATGGTGTCATGGAGACAGAGATGTACAGAAACACAAACCCAAAATAAAAACATCTTCAAACTTCTAGGAAAAGAACACCTAATCTATAACCATAATAGCACGTCCAAATCAAAATTATGTTTATTGACTCCCTGTTTCTTTGGACAATTGTAGATGCCTGTGCAAATATATGAAATCACCAGAGACATCTTCACCTTCATCTTGTTAAGAGACAATTATTTAAGTTTAAAACGTTTGGTTTTAGAATTTTCATGCAGGAGTATTGTATTTAAATATTACCATGCCTCCCTTTTGCCTTCAAACTCCTTTCCTGCTGTATTTTACATTGTTTGGTATGGAAGACCACATTGGGGGTGGGGGGATGAATGGAACCCTTCAGCTCCAAGCCCATGGCATGGGGTCCTAATTTGGGACATAGCAGTGATCCAAACTTACAGATTTTTTGAGAATCTTGCTCTTCAAATGGAAACTAAACAGGCACAATAACAGGAAAAGATGCCTCAATCTCTAGAAACACTGAAACTGCTGGGGAAGGAAGGGAGGGAGCAGGCAGCGGATTGGCAGGGGATGACTAGGATGAACTTGGTGGATATTTTCAACTTTCATTAGGAATGCCATGTGGATGATGGCACAGTCTTTCCCTGAGGTATCCAAAAAGCAGAGGCTGGAGTGGGAATCTCAGGGATGTGCAGTGCTCACACATGGGCAGGCTCTAAAGTGGCTGTGTTCTTGTTGAGAGATTGTTTAGGATCATAATAGGTTAGGCAATGATGATCAGGTTTAAGAGAAGCTTTCATTGGGTAAGGTCTCTTATGTATGTCTGGGACAATTCTCTTATGATCCTGTCATGTGATATGTCTGTCTGTCTGTCTGTCTGTCTATCAGTTCTCAACATCAGCCCAGCCTCATCAGACATCTTACCTCCAATCTATTAATGGTTTTCTTATATCTGGTAAGCTGTTGGGGAGCTATAGTAGCACAAACAGACATTTTCACATGCCTCCACAAAGCTAATTTAGTATAGCATTGCTGCCAGTGGAAGCTATGCCGTCCTAAACCAGTATGACTGAGTCAGAGAGCCTGGACTCATTGTATATACTCTGTACTTCCTCTTGTAGAATCAAATAAGGTGGGTACCTTCTCAGTGGACATTAGGTCTTTAGGATCTGAACTCAATTATGGGTTTGGGATTCCCTGTCTCACACCCTCTTTTCCTTTCCTCACTCATTTCGACTTGAAGAAGCAAGAGGGTACAATCTTCATAACCTTATGCATTAAACCACATCGGGGGCTGATAACCAAGACTTCATCTCAAAGCTTTTGGAATGGAGGTCCTAGTTGTGTAGAAACATAATTTATCCAAATCCTTCTCCATGTTGAGAGTTCTGCTTTGCAGAGGAAAGTTAGTCACTTGTAGTATACCCAGGAATCCCCAAATTCCTGCTTTTATCTTGTATCAACCCAATCATCCAGAAAAGTCTTTCTTGTAGAGATATTGTTCCATGGGTTACTGAAAAGAAAAAACATTCTCTAGTATTTGGATAGATTGTTCTATAGATGTCTATTAGGTCTATTTAATGTATGATATTAATTCCAACATTTTTCTCTTTAGTTTTTGTCTTGACAACCTGTCTATTAGCAATAGTGGGGGTACCGAAGTGACATATTATCACTATGTGAGAGCCATTGTGATTTTAGCTTTAGGAGAGTTTCTTTTATGAACTTGAGTATCCTTGTGTTTGGTGCATACATGTTTATAACTGAGAAGTCGTCTTGATGGATCTATTTTTAATGGGTATATAGTGTTCTTACCTATCTTTTCTGACCAGTTTTTATTTGAAGTCTGCTTTGCTGTATATTAAAATAGCTACACCTGTTTGCTTCTTGGATCCTTTTGCTTGGAATACCACTTTCTACCCTTTTAACCTAAGTTGATGTCATTCCGTGGTGTTGATGCACACGTTTTTTTGGATGCAGCCATAGGATGAATCCTGAATTCTCAACCATTCTCTTAGTCTATATCTTTTTATTGGAAATTGAGACCATCATTATTGAACAGTTATCACTGAGCAGTATTTGTTGATTCCAGTTATTCTGTTGTTTTGTTGTATGACCCACACAACGTATGCCCTGATAACTGTAACTTACTAGTTTAGCATTGTTTACTATTTCTTGTTTTTTCTTGATTGTGCTTGACCCCTTCCAATTGAAATTTTCCTTTTACTGCCTTCCATAAAGCTGTATTGGTGGATAGAAATTGCTTAGTTTTATGTTTATCATGACATGTTTTCTTTCTCCATCAATGGTGATAAATAGTATTGCTGGGTATAATAGTCTGGATTTGCATCTATGGTCTTTTAGAGCTTGTAAAACCTCTATCTAGGCCTTCAGAGTCACCATTGAGAATTCAGTACTATTCTAATAGATTGTTATCACCAGAAGTTTTTATGTCATCTTCAATTTTAGTATACGTTTGTCGGGTATAAGAATCTGAGTTAGCATTTATACATAATTTATAAGTTTCATATTTTCATAGACTCTCAGAGTTCTGTGAGTTGGATATCATCTGAGTTTTACTCTTTAGGGAACATTGCAATAGAATTGGTTATTTAGTAGGTAGGCACATTTTATAGGTTTTCTACATTGTTTGTATTTTTGTCCCAGGAAGTGAGCATTTAAATTTAGACTGTTGTCTGATATTTGGTGAGATTTACCCCACTAGGCTGGAATTCCAAGGTGGATATCTCAAAGGATAAAACCCTGGCTTGGAATTCAGGGACTAGGGCAAGATTTCCTACCAGATCCAAATGTGGTCTGGGCCCATATCAATCTTATGGAGTGGTGGGTCTAGGATTAGATTAGAGTTGTGACATTGTACCAGAGGCGGGGGCAGGCTGAGATTATGATGGGGTTGGAAAATTCACCCGAGTTGAGGAGCAATGTGAAATGAAATTGGAAGTAGACTGGGCTTAGATTTCTGGGGCAAAATACAGGGTTCAGGATAGCACTGAGGTAAGGAACCAGAGGTCAACAATAGCAAGCAAAAATCTTGCCTGGGTGGGAGAACTTGACAGAGCTTGAGGAACCATGTTAAGGATGTCTTAATTAATCTATTCCCAATAATGATTATCTATTAAGGGTGGCCTCTATGCCTGAGATGTTGGCAATAGATGGTTTCTGGGAGACATGTAATCACTGGTGGCCAATGGGATAGTTCCCATACTCTACTGCATTGGTTCTCAATCTGGGGTCCTGACCCCACTAGGGGTAAAAATGGAGGAGAAATTAAATAACTTTATGGTTTGGGGTCATGACATCATGAGAATTACAACATAAAGGATTACAACATTGGGAAGGTTGAGAACCCCTCCTCTAGTGGATGGAGACACTAGAGCATACATATATGGGACTTGTGGGTTATAAGAAGAAATCCCTTCTGGCTTTAAATGTCTCCATCAAGTAATTAGCTATTATTTTGATGCGTCTGCCCATGTTGTGACTTGGCCCATCTCTCAGGAAGCTTTCAGCACCCTTTCTTAGCCTTATTAGTTTTAGCATTTCGATCATAATGCACCATATAAATGTTATCTTCTTTCATGTTCCTCCGGCCTGTGTACTTGGATGAGTAGCTCTTTTTTTGTGTTTGGAATTTTTCTTCTATGAGTTTATTGAAGAACATTGCCCATGACTTTGGCCTGGAGTTCTTCTTTGTCTCCTGTGTCATGAAGTTGGGAAGGGCTTTGTCAAGGAGCACATGGTGGGAGTTAGATGGGGGGAAATGGGGAATACATATGATCATACTGTATATAATATAAATTCTCAGTGGAATTCACAAAGGTAAAGGAGAATAAGAAATAAAGAAAAGAGGTAAAGAAATATCCTCCAACATTACCAAACAAAAAGCTCTCAAGAGAATAAACATGGGGGCTGGTGAGATGGCTCAGCAGGAAAGAGCACTGACTGCTCTTGCTAAGGTCCTGAGTTCAAATCCCAGCAACCACATGGTGGCTTACAGTCACCTGTAAGGAGATCTGACTCCCTCTTCTGATGTGTCTGAAAACAGCTACAGTGTACTTATGTATAATAATAAATAAATCTTTGAGAGAGAGAGAATAAATGTAAAGGGTCAGGAAGAAACACTTTAAAAGTCTTCACCCTCCTTAGCCACAGGGAAATCCAGACTAAAGCCACTTTAAGATTGATTTTACTACAGTACAATGACCATCATGAAGAATGGCAAAAACAAATGCTAGAGTGGATATATAGAAAGGGGAATCCATTGCATTTTCCTTTGAAATATAAACTAGGTGCAGATAAATTGTAAATAAGTTAGGATATTTCTCAAAAAACACCACCAGCAATAACAATAACAACACCACATCCCAAAAAAATAAAACTACCAGAGTTCCAGCTAAGTCACTCTTGAGCACTTATCCAAAGGACTCTATAATCTCTGACGTGGATATCTCCATGCCATCTGTGTTCATTGCTGCCATATTCACAGTAACTAAGAAAGGGAAGCAGCCTAGCTGCCCATCAACTGATGAGTAGATAATAAAGATGTGCTACATAGAAGAAAAAGTAAATTTTAAGCAAAATAGATGGAATGGGAATTTCATTTTTTCTGAATGAGATAAGCCAGGACTCCAAGCACAAAACCTGCATGTCCTCTCTCATATGAGGATCCTAGCTATGTGAATGTATGATTTTGTGTGTCTGAAATGGAGTAACTGTGGAAGCCAAGGAAGACTCAAAAGAGACATCAGAAATTACCTTCAAGGAGGAGGAATAGTAAAACATGGGGTGTGTGTGTGTGTGTGTGTGTGTGTGTGTGTGTGTGTGTGTGTGTGTTTAAAGGTATCAGGCTACCCCCATGACTAGGTACACAAGGTGACTAAGTCAGTACTTATTGAGTGGATTGCTCATGACTCAAAGCTCACACCAGGGCTCTGAGCCAAGATATACTTTATGAGAGGGGCGGAACTGGCCCCGCTGCAGAGGAAGTGAGACAACCCTTTTGTTCCTTCTAAAGTTTCTGATTTACATACTGGGGCTGCCCTGTGTCATCTCCTGAGTCTCTTTGGGCAAGGTGAAGAGAGGTGGCTTCAGTTCTGAGATGAGATAACAGCTTGGTAGAGAGACCTTGCTGGAGCTGGACCAGGGCACCTGTGTGGAGTCTCAGAGAAGAGTGGACTTCCCAGTACCATAGGCCTTCCTTAGAGGAATGAAGAGAGTGGGAGGTAAAGACTTTTGATCTTTCCCAGCCTTGGTAGTCTGCTAAATGTGAAGAAGAATTAGAAAGAAAGAAGGTACCCTTGTCAGACAAAGACAGGACTTTCCCGTACTGACAGCACTGGCCTTTGTATGTGCTGTTATGATGGGGTCAGTGCACAGATATGGTGTAAAAGGTTATGACAGCAACCAGAAGACAAAAGAGGGTGAAGAAGAAAATAGTGCACAAGAACATTTTAAGCTCTACACCCATTGAAAGGAAGCAACGTCATGTTTTTCCTGCAGACATATTTCTTTATTAAGACTCAAATATCTGTACCCCAAGATACTGGACTCAGGCCCAGACACATTTTGGCATTTGAGGATTGATGAAAGACTTTCATTGTTTTTGGAATCCAAGGTATAAAGCTGGAGTTTCTGGTGAATACTTGAGGAGGTGTTCAAGGACAGAAGTGATAACTGGCAATGCCTTGGGCCACGTTGCTGCACATAAGTGTCCCCAAAGAACCCATGTGAACAGAAAAAGGGAAAGTCTTAGTAAATACCCTCTTATCACCTCTTTCCAGACCCATTTTGCCCCTGTTCTTCTCTGTTCCCACTTAGGCCTGGGTTTCCAGAGGGAAAACACTAAGTGAGCACATTGACCTCCACCCAGGCATAGAGCTGAGGCCTTGGTTTATCACCTGTCGCCTTGGTCTAGTCCACAAGGTTATGAAGATTATACCACTTTGCTTCTCCAAGTCCAAATGAGTGAGGAAAGAGAAAGAGGGCAGGAGACAGGGAATCCCAAGCCTATGGAGGGGTCCCCAGTGGGTTCTCCACTGAGGAGATACCCACCCTACTTGATACCACAGGAGAGAGCACACAGCACATTCACTGAGGTCAGGGTCTCTGACTGTCACACTGGCTCAGAAGCTGGGGGCTTCCCACAGCAGCAATGGTATGCTAAATGAGCTTCAGGGAGCCGTGGGAAAATGACCATTTGTGGTAGCATAGCTCCCCAACACCCTACAGATATGAAAAAAAAACATTAATAGATTGGAGGTAAGATGTCTGCTGAGGCCTGGGCTGATGCTGAGAACTGATAGTCAGTCAGTCAGACAGACAGACAGAGAGACAGATTGTATTGGATAGTATTTCAGGATCATAAGTGAAGCATTGCAGACATACATAAGAGAAATTACCTAAACTGTGAAGGCTTCTTAAACACGATCATCATTGCCAAACATATTATGATTCTAAACAATCTCTCAACAATTAGACAAACACTTTTGAGCCTATCCTTATGTGAGCAGGGCACATCCCTGTGAGTCCCACTCCCATCTCTGCGTTCTGGGTGCACTGGGAAAGGACTGTGCCATCATCCACATGGCATTCCTTATGAATGTTAAGATACTCACCGAGTTCATCCTAGTCTCCTCCTCCCAATCCCCTGCCTGCTCTCCTCCTTCCTTCTCCAGCAGTTTCAGAGTCTCTAAGAAGAGACACTTTTTCTGTTATTATGGGTGAATAGCTTTCCTTTGAAAGGTAAGATCCCCAAGAGACTAGAGGTAAGGATCAGTGCTGTGTCCCAACAAACTAGGATCCCATGCCATGGGCTTGGAGCTGAAGGTCTCCATTCATTGCCCCTCATCCCCCATGTGGTGACTATTGACAAGATGATGGCTCTGTTTTTGTTTTGTTTTGCTTTACAAGTGCACAGGCATCTATCATTGTCCAAAAGAAAACGGGAGTCAAGAAATAAAATTTTGGGTTGGACTTGTTATTATGGTTATAGATCAGGTGTGTTTTGTTTTTTGTTTTTTTAAGTTTGAAGATGTTTCTATTTTGGGTTTGAAATCTGTACATCGCTGTATTCCATGAAACCATGAGGTAGGATTGTATTATTCTAAACATCCACACTCAAGTTGGATGCTACTTAGGGAGCCATTCTGTGTGATCATTTTTTCCCCTCAGCCCACTTCCCTTCTAATATATGGAGAAGATTTTCCCTTTTCCCCAGAGATGGATCAGCCAGATGCAACAACCTGACTCAGGAAGAAAAAACTGGATATGTGAAATATCACTGACCATGGATAGTTCTCTACAGTCAATGTTCTTAAATTTATTTCCTACTCTGAGGCAAGAGTGTGTCTTCCCAAGGTGTCTGCAGTAGGTGCTACCTCCTGCACTCGAATCCCAATGACCACGGTACCATCAGTGTGACATGACTGGGTTTCCTGCAATAGACACGACTGCCCCTGATGGCGTACGCTGATGTGGTTCCCAGATTCTTAGCTGCCAGGCATGCGTCATTTGTAGCAACAATAAAACTACACCAAGAGCATCTACAGCTAGATTCACCACACACTTAAGTTCACAATAATCCACTGTAGTTCTCCAAGATGTGAATAGATATCCTGAAAGGAGATATAGCCGAGATTACCTCGTCTGCATCATTCAATAACACGTAGCCAAACTGTCCTCTGATAGCTCCATGTATAGCATTGCCCTGGTTTCCTTTTTGGTAAGGAAAGGCAGTTGTGAAGTTTTCCACTAGTTTCTATCGCAATGTCCCCTCCTGACTCAGCCAACCACTATGGGGATGATACCAGTTGGTGACTATGCCTCTCCTACATCTGTCTTCAGGAATTGGAAAAAGGGACTGTTTGTTTGAAACCCAGTGTGTGTACCACCTCCAAAGCCTGTCCTAAAACTGAGGCTTCACAGAAGGATTTGAGGTCTTTACAAAGTATTATCAGGTCAGATACAATGCCCAGTAATAGAAAATATTGATTTACTTTTCTGTAATTCATATCACTGTGCTTTGATAGACCCTTGTAGTTCCGAGGAAGCAAAGGGAGGAAACACAGAAGGGTAGAGTTGGTGCCAGAACTTTCCTCAATGGTACTCAGTCTCCATCATGCGAAGAGATCTGAGTTGTCAGGTCCAAGAATGGAAACTAGTTGCACCTCTATATGACAGTCAATGCCTCTTTTGTCAGACCTAGATTCTTTCTGTAAAGCTCTATGACTCTAGAACTTTGTTTCCAACTGTATGATTCATTGAGATGCATAGTTTTTAGTCTGCACAAATGCTTTTTTGAGTGGCTACATTAATCTAGCTGCATGATATCTTTTTACTTGTAATTTCTTCACAATAATTTATTTTCATCTTTCAGGATGGAAATAAAACTTTTCATTATTATGTAGACCAAAGATAAAGTCTAAAGCCCAGAATTTTCTTTGCCTATGTTCTTGAGTACTTAGACACAGTGAAGAACCACTGTACACTCTTATGATCTGTGGTTATAAATACCTGGTCACACAAAGTCTTATCTTGCATTGCAGACACCCATGGATGACATCATTTAAGTGGCAGGTTTGCTCTACAGGACCTAGAAATAATCTCACCCCTACAACTATGACTTTTTATCACTTACAACAGGATCTGCAAAGCCTTTAAATTACATCTAGATTGGTGAACAAAAACAATCCCCTGTTCTTCCTTACGTTGAGGATCTCTGTTCTATAAGGTCCAGCCAGGAGGGAAAGCATGTATGAGCAGTTCAACACATGGGGTCAGTTCTAAGGTCATGCTCCATGAGCTTGTGGACAGGTGAGCTGACTCTACTGGGCCTTCGTGTTTGCTTTCTCTTGCTTTGTCTTGGCAATCAAGAAAAGCAGCCTTCCACAGAGAAAGGCTATTAGAGGGGGATCTGGTAGTTACTCTTTCGAGACCAAATTCTGATATTTCAGTGGCTGTGACACTCTGGAAAGGCTTGGTTTCCTCAACTGTAAAATAGAAACGGCAATAGCCAGGGATGGTGGGGTCTTAAGAAAGTAAAGACTAGAAAAGTGACAATATGTCAGTTATTCTAAAATGCACAGAATTCCAAATTGTTATTATTTAAGCAGGAATAATTTTTTAAACCAATGTTGCATTTCTGTGTAACTGTGAGCCATGCTTAATTTCCAGTGGCACATGAAAAGATGAAAGCTCCAAGTCTCAATACTGATCTGTACACATTTGATATTGTTCTCAGGCAAGGAGACTCTCCACATATAACTAGCAATCCTGAGATCCTCTGTGGAACACAGAGGGGGTTCTTTAAACATTCCATTGTGTTTTCTGTTCATCCCACTGGAATGAAAAGAATAAGTTATAGAAACCAACTTAAATGTATGATCTTCCTGTTTTGTAATATCCTGAAAGTCCATTGAGTTCTCCCTGAATGTGTATTGCAACATCTATCAAAGGGGCTGTTAATATGACTAAATCAGAACATGCATTTACAGCAGCTGTTCTCAACCTGTGGGTCATGACCCCTCTAGGGGTCAAATATCAGATATTCTGCATATCACATATTTTACATCATAATTCACAACAGTAGCAGAATTATAGATATGAAATAGCAATGAAATAATTTTATGGCTGGGGTCACCACAATGTGGGAACTGAATTAAAGGCTCACACCATTAGGAAAGTTGAACACCACTGATTTAATTAAGGTTGGTTATGCCTCATATGCTGTGTATTCAATATGCTTCAAATCTTTTTTCTCTCACAGCCACATTCTATCATCTCTGATTTATTTGAATAAAAATGTGATGCCCTCACACTGGTTAACACAAACAAGAACCTCAGGCTAAAGCAGCCCACCACCAGTTTTTGTAAATAAAATGTCCTTCCTCTCACCCATATGTTCACAAACCACAGACCCCTGTGTTACAGGAACAGAGATGAGTCTTTACACGTATGCAGCATGGGTCTATAAGCTGACAATAATACCTGGATGCTTTCAAGAACAGTTCCATGATCCCTGATCAAGGTTCCCCTTCCTTTGTGTTGCTCTCCTTCCTCCTGGGAACTACTTTGAAGGGTGCAGTCACCACCTCATCATGGGATCCAGGAGTCTCATGATCAGGCCACAGATTCAACACCATCACAAAGCAGAGTTGTGAGAATTTTTGATAAAAAACAAAACAAAAAAACTTGACCAAGGCAGACCTGTGGTTCCCAGCCCTGCCTTTCTCCCACGTTGGAGCTATAAAAGCAGGAACCAGGACAAGAACACACCAAAATCTCTCTCCAGACTGCGACCGACACTTGCAAGATGCAGGCCCTACTATTCCTGATGGCACTTCTCTTGCCTTCTAGGGCTGGAGCTGGTGAGTTTGTCTTCATCTCCCTAACCTCTGAGCTTTCAGAAACCGACCTTAATATCTTAGCTTTGGTAACAGAGACCCTAATATGAGGTAGGATCTTAACCTAACATAGTCCAGGGGAAAACTGTAGGTCAAGGAAGAATGAAAAACTAATTCCCCTTCATCAAATTACTCTCTGTTCTGATGGGCAGCTCTTCTGTGGCCTTCCCTTAGTGTTGAGGAAGACAGGATGAGGGTGTGAAGAAATGTCTAATGGAATGGAAACCCAGAAATATGAATGGGCATTGTGTTCTGAATGAAGGATGATGGTGGACAGGGAGGACTAGGGAGGAAAGATCAACAGGAGAGAAAAGACCAAAGGACATGTGGAGGGGCCTGAGCCCCATGTGAGGTGGGGTGGACTTGGAGCAGTCGCGGGGCCTTAGCCCTATCTTTCCCTGAGAGTGGTGTGTTGGGGTGTTCCACAAGTCTGTGACTAGGTACTGAGGGTTTTGTGTTTCAGAGGAGATTATTGGTGGTGTTGAGTCTGAACCACACTCCCGACCTTACATGGCCTATGTGAATACCTTCAGTAAGAAAGGTTATGTGGCAATCTGTGGTGGGTTTCTCATAGCCCCCCAATTTGTGATGACTGCTGCACACTGTAGTGGAAGGTAAGAGGCTTCTCTTTCTGTGAGGAAATGCAGGAGCCAGAGTCCCAGAGCAGCAGAGGCCTGAGGAAGTCTTTGAGCGCTGCTCATCTGCAGATGGGCTCTCCTTACACAGAGAGGAAAAGGGAGCACAGGGCCACGCACTGGGCCATCTCATGTATGGTCTCCATTTTCAGAGGTCAGAGCTTTAAGCAGGGCTCTAGTCAGGAGGAAAACTACAGCTCTGGCTTGTCCTGGTGTCAGCAGAGCTCAGACAAAGGCTGGGGTGTAAGTCAATGCATAGTGCCCATCAGCCATGCCCAAAGCCATGATTTCAATCCAAGCACTGGGGGTTGGGAGTGGGGAGAGTTCCCCGTCCTGTGTTTCCCTGAGCCACATCCTTCTGGCAAGCTGTGGTCCTGGAAGCTCCATCTCAAGACTCTCTGGGGGCTCTGCCCTGGGATAGAGAAGAAAGACCCTGCAGCCCCTCTCCTTGGAAGAAATCCTACCCCCAAGACCAACTCTTTTCACTGCTTCGTTTCTCTTTCAACAGAAGAATGACTGTCACCCTTGGAGCTCATAATGTGAGAAAGAGAGAATGCACACAGCAGAAGATAAAAGTTGAAAAGTACATCTTGCCTCCAAATTACAATGTGTCTTCCAAGTTCAATGACATCGTATTACTGAAGGTGTCCTTATTTTTTTTACCCATCTCAAGTCTTCCATCCTTAACTCTCCTCCTGGCTCAGACCTTCAAATTCTCTCTTGTCCAGTCCATTTCCTTAGAACTTAACTGCTGAATTCTATGTTGTTGCTGCCCCAATGGGAAAGAACCCATGGCCAAGCATCCTTTTTGTTTTGACATCTCTTCTCTCTTCCTTCATCAGCTTAAAAAGCAAGCTAACTTGACTTCTGCTGTGGATGTAGTTCCCCTGCCTGGCCCCTCTGACTTTGCCAAGCCTGGGACGATGTGTTGGGCAGCTGGCTGGGGGCGAACTGGAGTGAAAAAAAGTATCTCACATACCCTGAGAGAGGTAGAACTGAAAATCGTGGGGGAAAAGGCCTGTAAAATATTTAGGCATTACAAGGATAGCCTCCAGATCTGTGTGGGCAGTTCCACAAAGGTGGCATCAGTATACATGGTGAGTACACACCTGCTTTTCCTCCCTTCATCAGGCAACAGCATCAGAGGAGGAAGTGTGCCAAGTATCTCTCTGTGGCAGTACCCAATGCCTGTGTTCTTAGGCTGCTATCCCTTAGGGAACTGAAATTATCCTTCTTGTTTCCATCTGCCTATGCTGAAGCCCTTCCTTAACCTTCCCATGAAGCTCCAGAACAGAAATGAAGGGAGCATGGGAAACAGTCTCAACACTAGGACAAAGCCGGGGGGGGGGGGGGGATCAATCATTAAATTCCTAACTTAAAACCCAAAGGGAGCCTGGAACCCTTACTACCCTATGGAGTTAGCTATGATGGGGGGGACGGGGGGGGGTTCTGTATTTGGGGGAAGGTGATCTATGCTCATAGTCTGATTTTTCTCACCTACAGGGAGACTCTGGAGGACCTCTACTGTGTGCTGGGGTGGCCCATGGTATTGTATCTTCTGGACGCGGAAATGCAAAGCCCCCTGCAATCTTCACCCGAATCTCCCCACATGTGCCCTGGATTAACAGAGTCATAAAGGGCGAGTAGTGAAAAGCCTGACCTGCGTGCATCAGAGTCTTCAAGCCAGAGCTCTTCTAATAACCCTTGGGTTCAACAAAGCATGTGTCCATCCTGTCACCTGCCTGCCCCCAGCATGTCCCCAGCATGTCCCCCGCCTGCCCTCAGCCTGCCCCCAGCCTGTCCCCAAGATGATCTGAAAAATAAAGTCTGTGATGATGGACTGTTCCCTGTAATGCACCTCAGTAAAGACCTAACCTTCAGCAGCTGTGTGACTCCACTCTGGGCTCTAAACACTCAGTCTCTCTCTATGCTCAATGAAGAATTGATTTGAGCTACTATCTTGTCATGTTTGCAATCTCAGCTACTGGCATAGGGTATGACACTGTGGATTATTGAATATTATCTAACATGCATGGCTGTGAACAGTAAGATTTCACATCCAGGGTAATATGCACTGTTTTGTTCTTCCCTCCACTGTCCTGTCTTCTCATCTTCTCCCTCCTCCTCTCTCAGCTCTTCTGCCCACAAACCCCATGCCTTAACCACTGCATCTTTCCACACATCATAGCAGACTCCATGCCCAGGTCAGACATGGCTGCTGATCCTTGTGTCCTCACCACCTACCCTGCCATCATCATCCTCTCAGTATTGCACCTGCAGCTAGAGCAGAGCCTGCCTTCAGAAGTCCTTGTAGCATAACTGTGGCTGCAGCAGTCACAATGGTGAGCTTCAGCATTTTCTGGAACCAAACATAGGGCAGAACTAGCCTGTGATGGGAAGAGACCCTCTAGTACTTAGCATGTACTAGTAGTATTCAGCATGGTGGCTCTAGCCCTGCATCTGATCCACCCCCATTCAACTGCCATCTTCCTCAAAGATCCAGCCTTTTAGAAGGATGCCTGAGTTGGGTGAACTTCTAAGTGGCCTGCTCTCCTCTTACAAGCCAAACCCCCCCCCATTGTCCTTAGTCAAGGGAAACAAGGCTTTTACTACAGGGTTCTGTGGATTCTGAAGGGGAAAAGACCACACATGAGGTCTGCTGTGTCCTAAAAGGCTTAATATGATGGCCGTGGCCCTCTGGCTACTACTATACAATGAAAACTGCTGCCATGGCCAGCCCCAGACTCAGCACCTTAGCCCTCCCCACAGCCTGCAAGACTCATGTCTGGGTTTCCAATTTTAGCACTGTTCAGCACAGAATGTAAAGATAGCTATCAAATACATGACTGACTATAAGTTCAGTTCTAACTCTATGGGGGCAGGGAGCAAATATGGTTTTATACAACCTAAAAGAATCCTTAAACTATGGAGAATCCATGTTGGATTAGGGTTACATGTGTGACTATTTATGGTTTCTAACTGTTGTTCTTACCTGTGTAACTAAATGGGTCTTTTCTCACTTTGACTTAGATTGGTGTGATTTGGGCACAGTCTCACTGTGTAGTTCAGACTGACTTTCAACTCATGATCCTTCTGCCTCAGCCTCCTTATGCTGGGACCCCAAGCACACTCCACCACCCCCAGCTTACACAAAAGTCTCAAAATGTGAAACACGAAGCAAAGACAGTAGTTGTGTCTTTTCTAAGCAGAGGTGAATACTCACTAACCTGCAGCTGAGGGCACACTGCCTCTTTCCCCACAGTCTAGGAAGGACATGTACTTGGGACAGTCTTCCTCCCTGAAGTTGGGCAACTGGAGGTGAGGAGAGAGTGATTGTCCCACCCTGCAGCCTGGCCCACAGTAATAGGTGAGCAGGTGGAGACTCCTGATAGTTTGGCTGAGGGCACAGGTTTAATGGCTTCCAGAAAGGTCACTTGTACAGAGCAAACCACAACACACAGTCCCCTGGTGCCAAAGGAGCAGTTGGTGACCAAATGCTCCAAAGTCAAGACAAGAGCCTGATCCCCACCACAGTGTTTATTCTTATGCATGTATTGGATTATGAATTATGGATTGTGTGCACAGGAGGAGCAGGCTCAGTGCATTCTGGGAACAAGAGAACAGCCATGGTCTCACAAAGTCAGCAAAGGAAACACCCAGATAAGATTTCCCCCAGGTGGGTACAGTAGCAGTGCTGGGCAGCCTAGCTTAATAAAGCCTCCCAGTGCACTGTTAGCAGCAGATGCACACTGAGGGTGTCCAAAGGGAAGATCAGCTCAGCCTCTAGCAGCTGAAGAAAGCATCCAGTAGGTCAGCAGGTGCTCATCCAAGCTTTGCAAAAGTGGAAACAAACCCAGAAGTCAGAGACTATGGGTCAGTCTTTAGACCAAAGCAATTGCAGTTGAGAGGAATGTGCAGGTCAAAGCCCTAAACAATGACTGAAGGAGATTTACATTCAGGAAACAAAAAAGCTTGCAATGAGGTGAATCCAGTCTCTGGTGAGCCAGGGTTATTTCTCTCCTGCAGCAGGTGTTACCACCTGACCCCATCTGTCCTCCTGCCATCCAAAGGAATGGTTTTATCAATTATTTTGTAACTAACATATTTTAATAGGTACAAAAACACTTTTAGGAAGATAGGAATATGACTTTGTGTCATGCTTAAGCCTAAACAACTTTTGAGTTTTGCTTCATTCTGATTTATTTTATTAAAGGTCTTGCTTGGAGACCTGGAACAAGTACCACAGTCTTGCCTTAGCTTTCCAGGTACTGAGGTCTGCAGAGTGCAATGCTTTTCACCCTGTATGCAAAAGTACTAAACGGTAGCATGTAGCCACCTTTGTGCACCGAACAGGTCTTGAGCATCTTAATTACTCCTGGTGTCATATTACTGAATTACCCCCCCCCCCTTTGGTGCAAAAGCTAGAGGTTCATTTTCTGGCTCATTGTGGTCAACCCTCAATCAGTCCTTCTCGGCAAGTGATGAGGAGACCCCGAATGTCTATTACAAGCAGTTTTTATGTTTTTTAGGGGCACAGGTTACATCAGCAAGGTTATAATTCAAACTTACTGGCTAAGCATATTGACCTCTAAATCTATTGGCTAGCAAGAATGACATGCATTTGAACTCTACCTGGGACTTTCCAGAGAGTCAGGTGACCATCAGTCAGTACATTTTGAGATTTCTTTACTCAAGAATGTTCCTGTGGCCAGGTGGTGGTGGTCCATGCCTTTAATCCCAGCACTTGGGAGGCAGAGGCAGGCAGATCTCTGAGTTCGAGGCCAGCCTGGTCTACAAAGTGAGTTCCAGGACATCCAGGGCTATACAGAGAAACCCTGTCTCAACAAAACCCAATATATATATATATTTCTGTGGGAGAATGGAACTTGGCCCAGCCTTGACCCCAGGAGGGAGGGAGAAGTTGTTAGGTGGATGTGGGACTGGAAAAAGCCCTTAGGGTCCCACATTCCCCCTTTTTTTTCTTGTACAAACTCCAATTCTGGAGCTATGCTCAGGAGTCTTAGGTAACTAACTCATATTCTTCAGGTCCTTGCCTCAGAGTCTCATATTGTTGGCACAGGACCATCAGCTTCACTGCTCCTATTCAAAAGGTTTGATCAATTCACAATGTGATAATGTATACAGCATATGCTCAAAATTTCAATCATCTATAACATTGTAAGGCTGTTGGAGAAACTGAACTATCAAAATAGAAATGTTGTAGAATGAGTTCAGCACTGGCAGGGACAGTGGCAACTCAGGAGAGATTTATTTCCTTCCTCCCTCCCTCAGTCCCTCCCTCCCTCCATCCCTCCGTCCCTCCCTTCCTTCCTTCCTTCTTTTTTTCCTCCCTCCCTCCCTCCCTCCTTACCACCCTCCCTCTGCCTTTTCATTTTCCCCTTCATCCTTTCTGGTCTACTGCCTCCTCTTTGAGACAGGTTTTCATGCAGTCCAGGTTAGACTTCAACTCCATATGTAGATGAGGACTTGCCATGAATCCTGCTCCTTCAGGCTCTGTCTTTCATGTGCACACTACTATTTCAAGTTTAGGATTTGTTCCTTAGGAAATAACTCAGTGGTCGCCTTCTCATCACTCTCCTAGAGGGACTGATTGAGGGTTGACCCCAACATGCCAGAAAATAAACTCCTTGCTTTTGCATTGATCTGCATCTCAGTGTCTCACTTGGGGGCATCTTGAAGTAAGTACCACTGTTTGAGGGTTGGTGTCTTTCATTTGGGGGCTTCTTCTGGGATTCTAGGAGAGACCCCCTCCCCCCCCCAGTGACCACAGACTAGGCTGACAGGGGAGGTGGAGACTGAGCTCAGCAAAGGCAACAAGCACCTAAGTAAGTGTCTCTCTGTTTTCTGTCTTTTGTTTTTACTTTTGGCTGTGCAGTGGTGGTGCATACCTTTAATCCCAGCACTTGGGAGGCAGAATCATGCAGATTTCTGAGTTTGGGGCCAGCCTGGTTTACAGAGTGAGATCCAGGACAACCAGGGCTACACAGAGAAACCTTGTCTCAAAAAACAAAACAAAACAAAACAAAACAAAACAAAACAAAACAAAACAAAACAAAACAAAACGGTGTCAACAGTAATACCTCTGGTCTAGTGCAGTCAATTGCAGAGGACAGACAGACCTGCTTTAACACTTTGACTGTGGGGAGTCTGGAGGATGCTTCAGCCCCCACCCCCGGGGGGGGGGGGGAATCAAGAGAATGCTGCTCCTTTTGGAAATGGCAGGACACAGTCTAGGTGGGAGCCGAGAGTCTTGCTATAACCAGGTTTCTGCGCCTGTGGCAGGCGTGAACTGTCTGTGTGTTGATTGTCTTTCTCTGTGTTTGTTGGTATTGGTTATCTTATTCTGTGTTCTTGGACTTGGACTGATGACATTTCTGGATATTGGACAAACTGAATCTACCCCATAAAACATCCTAGTTACCCACTGGAGGGAAGTTAGGGAAAGAGGAAGAAACTTGCCAGTAAAGAAGGGCAAGTTAGCTATTGTCTGCTTCTCCAAATGGTACACTTTTAGAGTAGGGTGGCTACCTGTAGGGACCTTTGATTTGCAGGTGACCAAAGCAGTAGAGGAAAGAGTCTTTAGGACAAGATTCCCTCAGGCACCCAGACCAAGTGCCCTATATAGTTACCTGGAAGAATCTAGTAGAGGATTCCCCCCACCTCATGCATAAGTCTTTCTTTACCCAAGACCTACCTCATAGGTTCTGGCCATCAGAAAGAAGGGAAAAATGGGAGGAAGGATCTGGACCTGAGAAGAAGTCGATCCTCCAAGACCCTTCATCAGCCGACCTGTTGCTCCAAGAACCTCTTCCTGTATATCTCCTTTCCCTTGCCCCCATAGCCCCACCAGCATCAGCACCAGCCCTGGGATCCTCAGCCTATATGGGACCGGGTTTTACTAGAGGGAGGAGTAGGAGTAGAGCCCCAACTTCCCAGTCCTACCATGGAGACCTAAAGTTTGAGAGCCACCTCCCCTGAAACCATGGTGACTCTCCTGCTGAGGACATGTGGGTCTCTAGATAAGAGCAATCAGGCTATATAATATTCGTCCTTCTCTTCGGCTGACTTGGACAACTGGAAGATGAACACACCCTCTCTTTCAGATAACCCCAAGGGGCTGATTAATCTCTTTGAGACGGTTTTGTTTACTCATTAGCCCACTTGGGATGATATCCAACAACTCATGAGTGTGTTCTTCATAACCAAAGAATGAGAAAGGATAATGCGGGAAGCCAGAAAGAATGCCGCCTCAGACAAGGGGGCACCATCGATTGACCAGGCTGTTATTGACAGCGTGTTTCCCTTGACTAGACCTGACTGGGACTTTAATACAGCAGAAGATAAGGGGCACCTGAAGGTCTACTGCCAGGCTCCATTGCCAGGTCTTAAGGGGGGCCACGTGATGACCCACAAATTTGATCAAGCTAAGAGATATAACCCAACACTGGTGGACCTAAGCCATGGTGTTGTGGAGCTGGCTCCCTAGTTCTATATGACCTATCCCTCCATTTTTAAGGAAAACCTTGGAAGATGGCAGTTGAGTGGGTGTGGCTCAAATGCAGGTCTAGAGCCACCATGCTAAATACTAGTACATGCTAAGTACTAGAGGGTCTCTTCCCATCATGGGCTAGTTCTGCCCTGTGTTTGGTTCAGAAAGTTCTGATGCTCTCCTGTTAAGACTGCTACAGCCACAGTCATGCTCCAAGGACTTCTGAAGGCAGGCTCTGCTCTAGCTGCAGGTGCAATACTGAGAGGATGGTGATGGCAGGGTAGGTGGTGAGGACACAAGGATCAGCAGCCATGTCTGACCTAGGCATAGAGTCTGCTATGATGTGTGGAAAGTGGCTAAGGCATGGGGTTTGTGGGCAGAAGAGCTGAGAGACGAGGAGGGAGAAGATGAGAAGGCAGGACAGTGGAGGGAAGAACAAAACAGTGCATATTACCCTGGGTGTTAAATCTTACTGTTCACAGCCGTGCGTGTTAGATAATATTCAATAATCCAAAGTGACACACCCTGTACCAGGATGTCAGGAGTCAAGTTAGTTAACATGGAAAAATAGTAGCTCAAATCAATTCTTTATTGTGCTTAGAAAAGGGATGGGGTGTTTAGAGCCCAGAGTGGAGTCACACAGCTGCTGGAGGTTAGGTCTTTATTGAGGTGCATTACAGGGAACAAACCATCATCACAGACTCCTGTATCTTTGAGATCCTCAAAGGGACAGCTGGGGACAGAATGGGGGCAAGCTAAAGGCAGGCTGCACATAGGCTGGGGTGAGGCTGGGGGCAGACTGGGGATAGTCTGGGGACAAGCTTTGTTGAACACAAAGAGTACCAGAGAGCTCTGGCTTGGAGAATCTGTCTCAGGCTGGTCAGACTTCTCAGCTACTTGCCATTTATGACTGTTTTAATCCAGGGCACATATGCAGAGATTCTGGTGAAGACTGCAGGGGGCTTTCCATGTGAATCCCCATAAGATACAATACCATGGGCCACACCAGCACACAGAAGAGGTCCCCCAGAGTCTCCCTGTAAGTAAGAAAAATCAGAATATGAACAAAAATTTCTTTCCCCTAAATATGAGCTCAAAAAAATCTAACATGGAATGGTGTATGAGGTCCTGTCTGTCTAGAGTCTGAAGTTAGAGATTTACTGCCTGATTCCCTACCCACTGTCCTTGTCCCAGTGCTAACATGTCTCCCTTTACTCCCATCCTTTCTCTTCTGGAACCTCATGGGAAGGTTGTGAGCAGGGCTTGGGCATAGGGAGTTGAGAAAGAAGGGAGAATATCAGTTCCCAGAGTCTCGAGAGTAGAAGCCTAAGAACACAGGTATTAGTCACTGCCATGGAGAGCTGTTTGGCACACTTCCCCCACTGATGCTGTCTCATGATGTAGTGAGGAAACACAAGTGTGTACTCACCATGTATGCTGTTTTTAACTTTGTGGAACTTCCCACACAGACCTGGAAGTTATAGTCATAATGCTTATACATTTTACAGGCCTCTTTATCCATGATTCTCAGTTCAACCTCTCTCAGGGTTTCTGAGGTAGGTTCTTTCTCTCCAGTTTTCCCCCAGCCAGCTGTCCAGCACATCTTCCCAGGGTCGATAAAGTCAGAGGGACCAGGCAAGGGAATTACATCCACAGTAGGAGTCAACTCAGCTTTCTCTTCAAGCTGTTGGGAGAAAGAAAGAAGAGATGGCAAACCAGAGAAGGATGCTTGGACATGGATCCTTTCCCAGTGGGTCTATAATGGCATAGAATTCAGGATTAGGTTCTGAGGAAAAGGATTGGACAAGAGAGTGTTCAAAGTCCTAAGCCGGGAGAGAGTTAAAGAGGGGAGGCTTAAGCAGAGCCAGAAAAAGAAAGGCACCTTCAGTAACATGATGTCATAGAGATTGAAAGAGACGTTGTAATTTTTGTGAATGATTTGTTTTTCGACTTTTATCCTCTGTTGTGTGGATTCACTCTTGCTCACATCATGAGCTCCAAGGGTGACAGTGATTTCTCTGTTGAAAGAGAAAAGAGGCAGTGAAAAGTCTTATGAGGAGGACTCATTCCAAGGTGAGGGGCACCAGGGTCTTTCTTCTTGAGCCCAGAGTAGAGCCCCTGGTCACTCTTGAGATGGACCACAGCGTGCCTAGAACGACAGGACTCAGGAAAACATAGGAATGAGAACTCTCCCCACACCTTTTCCTCTCTGTGTAAGGAGAGCCCATCTGCAGATGAGCAGGGCTCAGAGACTTCCTCAGGCCTCTGCTGCTCTGGGACTCTGGCTCCTGCATTTCCTCACAGAAAGAGAAACCTCTTACCTTCCTTTACAGTGTGCAGCAGTCAACACAAATTGGGGGGCTATGAGAAACCCACCACATCTGTCCTCAGAACCTCTGTCCGTGATGATCTTCAGATGGGCCATGTAAGGACGGGAGTGTGGTCTAGCCTCAACACCACCAATAATCTCCTCTGGAACAAAGAACCCCAGTCCCTGGTCACAAACATGTGGAACACCCCAACACAGCACCAGCAAGGGAAGATGCGGTAAAACTGAGCGACTACTCTAAGCCCATCCCACCTCGAGTGGGGATCAGGAACTTCCACATGTCCTTTGGTCTTTTCTCCCCTGTTGATATTTCCTCCCCAGGTCTCCATGTCCACCATCATCCTTCATTCAGAACACAATGACCATTCTTGTTTCTGACTTTCAACATCATTAGACTTTTCTCCACACACTCATCTGGTCTCCCTCAACACTAAAGGAAGGCCAGAGAAGAGCTGCCTATCAGAACAGAGAGTATTTTGATGAAATGGTGTGAAGAAGAGTTAGTTTTTCATTCTTCTTTGATCTAGAGATTTCCCCTGGACTACCTCAATTTAGGACCCTGCCTTATCTTAGGGTCTCTTTTACCAAAGCTAACAGATTATGGTTCCCGGCTGAAACTCGGAAGCTAGGGAAATGAGGACGAAACTCACCAGCTCCAGCTCCAGAAGGCAAGAGAAGTGCCATCAGGAATAGTAGGGCCTGCATTTTGCCAGTGGTGCAGCCTTGGTGAGCTTCTAGGGTGTGGCTGTCCTGGTTCCTGCTTTTATAGATCCAACGTGGGAGAAAGGCAGGGCTGGGAACCACAGATCTGGCTTGGACAAGCCTTATTTTCCTTATCAGAAATTCTCATACTCTGACCACTGGTGGTTCTGAGTCTGTGGCTAGGTCTTGACACTCCTGGATCCCACAATGACGTGGTAAGTGCATCCTTCAAAGTGGCTCCCAGGAAGCAGGGCAGCAACACAAAGGGAGGGGGACCTTGATCAGGGATCATGGAATGGTTCTTCTAAGCATCCAGGTATTTTTGTCAGCTTTGAGACCCATGCTGCATACGTGTGAAGTCTCACCTCTGCTGCTTAAACACAAACACGGGCATCTGTAGTGTATGAGCACATGGAGGAGAGGACATATATTTTATTTAAAAAACAAAAACTGATGGAGGGCTAATTTAGCCTGCAGGCCATTGTTTCTGTTGAACACTTTGAGGGCATCTCATCCTTATTCAAATAAGTAGGACATGATAGAATGTGGCTGTGAGGGATGAAGGTGTGGGGAGAGTGTATTGAATACACAGCATGTAAGGCATGACCAACACCTTAATTAAGTCAGTGGTTCCCAACATTCCTAATGGTCTGACCTTTTAATACAGTTATTAAATGGAGCCATTGTGGTGCCAATATGGCCAGTACTGATCATATTATGGTAACCCCACCAACAAAATTAATTCATTGCTACTTTATAACTTTAATATTGCTATGGTTATGAATTTTAACAGGAAATTCGTAATATGCAGGATATCTGATATTTGACCCCTAAAGGGGTCATGACCCACAGGTTGAGAACAGCTACTATAAGTAAATGTCCTGATTTAATCATACGAATAGTCTCTTTGGTAGACATTGTAATACATATTGAGGGAGGATTCAATGGAATTTCAGAATATCACAAAATAAAAGATCTTGGGAATCTGCAATGCAACACGAGGCTTTGGGGGATTAAGTATTCATAGCCAGAGATCATAAGAGTGCACAGTGATTGGCTCATTGTGTTCAAGTACTCAAAACAGAGTCGAAGAAGGTGATTGTTTTGGACATTATTTTTGGTTCAATATGAGAATGAAAAATTTTCTATGAATAAAAACAATTTATTAGGATGAAATTTCAAAGAAAAAGATATTATGCAGCTAGAGTAATGTAGTAACCCACACAAGCACTTGTTCACACTCAAAGACTGTGCATCTCAATGAACCATATAATTGGACTTGATGTTCTAGAATCATGAAGCTTTGCAGAAAATTTCTAGAGGCATTGACTATCTTATGAAGCCTCAGCTAGTTCCCATGCTTGGACCAGACAGCTCAGATCTCTTTGCATTACTGAGACCAGCTGCCCTTGAGGAGAGTTCTGGCTCCATCTCTGTCCTTCTGTAGTTCCTTCCTTTGCTTCAGAGAGCTACAAGAGGCTGTCTGAGCACAGCAATAAGAATTAGAAAGGAGTAAATTAATGTACTTCTTTATTACTGTGCATTGAAACTGACCTGATAATACTTTATAAAGACCCCAAATTCTTCTGTGTAGTCCCAGTTAGAGGACAGGCCTTGATACTGTCTATACACAGTATCCCAAATGAATATTCTCATTTTGCAGCTTATGAATTAAGAGGTAGGACAGACATAGTTATCAATAGGCCTCATCCCCATACTGGCTCCCTGATTTAGGAAGTGACATTATGCCAGTCAAAAACTTCACAACTGTCTCTTTTTGCCAAAAAGTAAACCAGGGCCTTGGTAAACATGAAGTTATCCAGGAATCAGTGCAAATAACACATTATTGAACAATAAGGATGTGGGTATGCCTGCTACATCCCCAATCAGGATATCTATTTGCATCTTGGAGAACTACAGTGGATTAATGTAAACTCGAGTGGGTAGTGACTCCAGCAAAAGTTGATCTTGATGTGGCTTTATTGCTGCTGGAAATGACACATCTGTTGCACCTATCAATCTGGAGAATGCATCAACATGCATCATCATGCATCAACATGATGCATCAACATGCATCATCAGGGGCAAGAGCATCTCTCACAGGAACCCAATCATGTCACAAGGATGGCATCGTGTTCATTGGGTTTGGAGTGCAGGAGGGAGCACCTACTGCAGACACCTGGGGAACAGGCATTTTGTCACAAAGTAGGAAAGAAAACCTAGGAGCATTGACTATAGAGAAGTACCCATGGTCAGTGATTGTCACATGTCAAGTCATCATTTCTTAAATGAGGCGGCTGCATCTGGCTCATCCATATCTAAGGAAGAGGCAAAGGTTTCCCTGACTCTGTGGATGGGAGGTCGACTGAGAATCAAACTGCTCACACAGGACGGCTCCCTCTGGTAGCACACCTGAGAGTGGAGGTTTGGTATAATACAATCCTACCTGATGGCGTCATGGAAGACAGTGATGTATAGAAGATCAAACCCAAAATAAAAGCATCCTCATACTTCTAGGAAAGACCACGTAGTCTATAACCATACTGACAAGTAGCAGCCAAAATCATATTGTTGAAAAATCCCTTTTTCTTTTGGTGGATGTCTGTGCAATTGTAAAGCATAACCAGGGCTATTTTTGACTTCATCTTATGAAGAGACAACTTTTTAAATGTAAACTGTTTGGTTTTAGAAATTTTATGCAGGAGTGTTGTATTTAAAGCACTATTGTGCCTCTCTTTCCCCCTCAAACTCCTTTCATGCTGTATTTTACATTGCCTTGTGGGGAAAATCACATGATAGGGAGATGAATGGAGCCCTTTAGCTCTAAGCCAATGGCAGCATAGGGTCCTAGTTTGTTGGGACACAGCACTGATCCTTACCTCTAGCCTCTTGGGAATCTTACCTTTCAAAGGAAAACTATTCACCCATAATAACAAGAAAAGGTGTCTCAATCCCTAGAGAAACTGAAACTGCTGGAGAAGGAAGGGAGGGAGCAGGCAGGGGATTGGGAGGAGGAGACTAGGATGAACTTAGTGAATATCTTCAGCATTCATGAGGAATGCCATGTGGACAATGGCCCAGTCTTTTCCTGAGCCATCCAACAACCAGAGGCTGGAGTGGGAATCTCAGGGATGTGGCCTGCTCACATATGGCTAGGCACAAAAGCCGCTACTTCCTTGTTGATAGGTCATTTAGGAAAACAGTATGTTACCTAATGAAGATCCTGTTTAAGAAGAATATTCACAGTTCTGGTAAGGTCTCTTAAGTCCGGGATGCTGATCCTATGATACTATCTGTCTGTCTGATAATGTGTCTATCAGTTCTCAACATCAGTCCAGGCTTCTGAGACAGTTTCACCATCTTAGTCTCCAATCTACTAATGGTTTTCTCATATCTGATAGGCTGTTGGGGAACTACACTAGCTCAATCAGTAATTTTCCCACACCTCCATGAAGCTCATTCAGCACACCATTGCTGCTGTGTGAAGCTCCCCAGCTCCTGAGCCAGTGTGACAGAGTCAGAAACCCTGACCTCAGTGAATGTACTTTGTTCCCCCAAGTGTGGTAATTTTTGGGGTGGGTACCTCCTCAATGGAGGACCCACTTGGGACCCTTCAATTAGCTTGGGATTCCCTGTCTCCTGCCTTCTTTCTCTTTCCTCACTTATTTGTGCTTGGAAAAGCAAAGTGGTATAATCTTCATAACCTTGTGGATTAGACTAAGGCGATAGGTGATAAACTGAGGGTTCAGGTCTATGTTTGTGGATTGGAGGTCAATAGGTTTACTTAATGTTTTCCCCCTGAAAACCCAGGCCTAAATGAGAACAGAGAAGGACATGGAGAAACCTGGTCTGGAAAGAGGCGATAAAATGGTATTTAGTAACACTTCCCCTTTTTCTGTCCATATAGGTCCTCTGGGGACACTTTATGTGTGACAGCATGACCCAAGGCATTGCCAGTTATCACTTCTGTCCTTGAACATCTCCTCATGTATTCACTAGAATCTGCAGCTTTATACCTTGAACTCAGAAAACAATGAAAGTCTTTCAACAATCCTCAAATACCAAAGCTGTGTCTGGGCCAGACTCCAACATCTTGGGGTATAGATATTTGAGTCTTGATAAAGAAATATGTCTGCAGGAAAAAACATGACATTGCTTCCTTTCATGGATATAGAGCATAAAACATACTTGTACACTCCCTTCTTCACCCTCTTTCGTTTCCTGGTTGCTCTCTTCAGATACTCTCATTAACCTTTTACACCATACCTGTGCACTGACCCCATCATAACAGCACATACAAAGGCCAGTGCTGTCAGTACAGGAACATCCTGCCTTTGTCTGACAAGGGTGCCTTCTTTCTTTCTATTTATTCTTCACATTTAGCAGACTACCAAGGGTGGAAAATATCAAAAGCATTAACCTCCCACTCTCTTCATTCCTCTAAGGAAGGCCTATGGTACTGGGAAGTCCACTGTTCTCTGAGACTCCCCCCAGGTCCTCTGGTCCAGCTCCAGCAAGACCTCTCTACCAAGCTGTCGTCTCATCTCAGAACTGTAGCCACCTCTCTTCACCTTGCCCAAAGGGACTCAGGAGATGACACAGGGCAGCCCCAGTATGTAAATCAGAAACTTTAGAAAGGGACAAAAGGGTCGTCTCACTTCCTCTGCAGCGGAGCCAGGCAGCCCCTCTCACATAGTATATCTTGGCTTAGAGCCCTGGTGAGAGCTTTGAGTTATGAGCAATCCACTCAGTAACTATTGTCTTAGTCACCTTGTGCACCTAGTCATGGGGGGAGCCTGATACCTTTAAAAACACACACACACCATCTTTCCCATGTACTCCATGCATAGTGAACATTCTCAACCCCTCTCACCTCCCTACCATCCCTGGACACCCTAGGCTCTCCTCACAACTATAGCTTTCATGTTTATGTCTATGTACTTAGTTTAGTAACCCACTAAGGTTAACAATGACCATCTGTGTAACTGAGTTTGGTATCTTATAACTATGAGTTTAGATCTATATATTGGAGCCTGGTTGGCACAACAGTGGATGCTCAACTAAAGACAGTGACTTCCTCCTCCCCTCCCAGAAACTATCAATAGCCAATATTTCAACAGATAAGGAGTGAGACACTGCAAGACCCTCCCCCTTCCTTGACTGGTTGTTGATTGGGCTAGTCTTATGTGGGCCTAGTATTGGGAAATACAGTTGGTGTGAACTGTATCCAGACTAGAGAATGGAGTTTTGCATCCCTTTCCCCTGTCTTCCAAGTCTTACATACTTCTCATGCTCTCACCTCAGTGTTCCCTGGGCCTTTAGAAGTGTAGACTGCATGACTTGTTTACGGGACACACAACCACCACTTATATGTGCATCCTGGGCCCTTGTGATTCTCTGCATCCACCCCACTATTCATCAGAAGGACAGGTGTCTCTGAGCAAGGCTAGGATCCAATTTTGTCTATGGGTAAGAGCATGGGTGTAGCCTCCCCTCCCCAGCCTGAAACCTGTTTGCTCAGGTTTCAGTGTTAGAGAACATCGGGGTGGAGCTTGCCGCCCTATCGTCCTGCCACTCCCACTGCCGCTGCCTGCCAACTACCTGTTCCAGACCTATCACGTGTTCACCTGCAATCTTACTTCAAGATGATTTGGTGGGAATCGGGCCCCTTCCCCTTTTTCATAACTGAGTGTCAGAAATAATAAAATTGAGCTTTGATTAGAATTTTGTCTTAGCTTCCCAGATGCTACATTTTTAGGCGTGAGAAAAGAAAGTGTTTATTAAAAGGAAATTAATAATCAGGCGGATGTCCGCAGTTAAAAACTGCATCATGCAGGAGGAAAATGTCCCAAAAAGCAGAGAGAAATTTCAGGAGTGCCATGCTTTGTTTGACAAATGATAAAGTGCTTTTTATTCCATGATTGTAGCTAGTAAAATTAATATTCTCTGATTGGTCTAAATGTAACTGCTTCATTTGTTTTTTTTTTAAATTGGTAATGTGCTCTGCGTGTTTTCACAATCAGCTCATAAGTTGTTGGTTAAGATTAATAATTGTTACATTGCTATAAATGGTTAATCTTAAAATTGATAACTCAAGTTTAATGTCTTTCCAACACGTGGCATAAGGCAGGCCAAGAAGCTGGGTCTCTAAAGATATTTCTAGTTGAGATAATAATTAATGTGGTTCCTATCCTAAAAAGTAAAACCAAAGATAAGATTTAAAACAATGTCTCTTTATTAAAGCATTAAAGCTTACATGTATTCATAGGTATTAATTGGCAGCCAAACTTCATAATATGATAGTAATGCTTCTAATATTAATATTAATTCTATAAGTAATAAATTGTTTTAAAATTGAGTTTTACTTTCCCAAAGTTAATGTTACAAAAGAAACTTAATAATTCTTACAGATCTAGCCAGATGCTGTTTTAATGAAGTTCAAATTCATAGTTTATAAAGAGTCAATCAGACGGTAAAATTTATCAAGGCATTACAATCTGGTTTGCCGCGGCCTCAGGGAGAGGTGCTGGGCAAGTTGAGCTCTCTGGCCCACATGGCTTCTGAAGCTAAGAACTTAGGGACAATGCTTTCTGGAAGCATTTCTTGGCCATGCTGGACTGTAACCTTGTTCCTGGTGTGAGCATTCTTGGATGCATCAGGCAAAAGCCCTTGATTCTGCCAGAAAGATGAGCAATAACAGCAATAAGAGAGCTCCAACAACAGCAACACAAAGGTTGAAGCAGGACTACCTTCGAATTAAGAAAGACCCAGTGCCTTACATCTGTGCAGAGCCCCTCCCTTCAAATATTCTTGAATGGCATTATGTTGTCCGAGGCCCTGAGATGACTCCTTATGAAGGTAGCTATTATCATGGAAAACTAATTTTTCCCAGAGAATTTCCATTTAAGCCTCCTAGTATTTACATGATAACCCCCAATGGAAGATTTAAGTGCAACACGAGGCTGTGTCTCTCCATCACAGATTTCCACCCAGATACATGGAATCCAGCGTGGTCCGTCTCCACCATTCTAACAGGGCTCCTGAGCTTTATGGTGGAGAAAGGCCCCACCCTGGGAAGCATAGAGACGTCGGACTTCACGAAAAAACAGCTGGCAGCACAGAGTCTAGTGTTTAATTTAAAAGATAAAGTCTTTTGTGAATTATTTCCTGAAGTTGTGGAGGAAATTAAACAGAAACAGAAAGCACAAGATGAACTAAGTAACAGGCCCCAGAATCTTCCTTTGCCAGACGTGGTTCCTGATGGGGAGCTGCACGGTGGCCAGCATGGGATCCAGCTCCTCAATGGGCACGCACCCGCTGCTGGCCCCAACCTCGCTGGGCTCCCACAGGCCAACAGGCATCATGGACTCCTGGGCGGCGCGTTGGCGAACTTGTTTGTTATAGTTGGGTTTGCAGCCTTTGCCTACACGGTCAAGTACGTGCTGAGAAGCATAGCACAGGAGTGAGGGTCACAAGCCACAGCCTACAGTTGCTGCCGAGGGACACAGGGCCAGAGCTTGATGCAGGCGTGAAGGACGTGCTGCTGAGCACAGGGTGGCCTGCCGGACTCCCGGGCTTCACTTTTTACAAACCTTAAAGAGAAAGCAAAAACCAAAATGTGATCTGGAGGAGGGAGACTGGTGGTTCTCAACTCCCTCTTGAGGTTGACTGGACGGAGCCACTCGAGCTCTGGTTTTACTGCTTATCTCCTGTGTTGTCTTTTCACCCTGTTTAGTAAACCTGTTTGGTTTGGTTGGTTTTGTTTTGTTTTTCATTTTATTAGATTTGGTCACTTAAAAATATAAAACTTTAATGCCTATCAAAAAAAATAAAATAAAATGTTTTGTCAACAAGTTATTAATTCGAAGGATTAGATATTGTGAAACTTTAAAACTTTAACTTCTTAAAAGACAAAGAAGGGGAAAATTGTATCCCCGTACATTCTATTTAGTGCATTCCCATGCACACTATTTAAATCATACCTTTATTTTCAAATTTTAAAATTTAATTGTCAAAGAATTTAATAAATGCTTTATAGTATCTTAAAAGGATCTACTTATTGGCTTATAGATTGATCCTGAACAGCTACCTTATTTGGGAAGGGAAAATCAGGTTCTCTCCACAGAACGCCGCAGAAGCATGATGGTTAATTTATGTGACAAGCTGGCAGGTAAGTTGACTCAGTGCCCTGACTGAAATGACTAAGAAACTAAATTAGATTCATATTTTAGATCCATCCTTGCTTGCCATTTTTTCAGTTTAGACTAGCTTCAAGACTTTTAACTTTTCATTTAATAGAGTCATAATGATTTTTCTCTTTTCTTCAGTGTGACCAGTCATTCTAACTCAATCTTAGACTGGTCTAATATTCAGTCCAATATTAGAGATTCCTATTGTAGATAACTATATTCTCAATTACCTAGCAAAGTTAATTCTGAGCACACCCCCCACTTCCAGAGAATCTCTGGCCTTTTTACTATTCTAAAACCAGCCTAGAGACTGAGCTTGAGCCTTGCTAATTTGCAACTGAATAAAGTACCTGGACTTCCCCAAAAGAAGCTTTGCATTGCTATTTTCTCATTGTCTAGATCTCGGTTTTTTTGTTTGTTTGTTTGTTTGGTTGGTTGGTTGGTTGGTTGGTTGGTTGGTTGGTTGGTTGGTTTGGTTTGGTTTGGTTTTGGTTTTTTTCAAGCAGGTCAATCAACACCTTCAGCCTGACTGCAGTGGGCATGCATCCCCGCCCCCAAGAGCATACAGGTAGCAACTGCTATTTTCATTCTAAAGACATTCCAGCACGTTTCGTGGCTTTAGGTCTGATTTGAGATTTAGGTTTACTACAAGGGCTAGAAAGGCGAAAATTTCAAATATTAGAAGAGATTGGTTTTTATTCTGATAGACGGGCTTAGTCCCTTAGTTGGTCTCTGGTTTTCCACCCTTGCTGTTATTGCAAGGTCCCCTTAGTTCCTCAGGATGTAGGAATAACAGAGATGAGGAGGGTGACCTCCAGCTCCTAATATAGCCTAAGAGCCACAAATTGTGGTGTTACTAGTGACATAATTCTTGTTGAGGCCTTGCTAAATCTGAGGTTGACAATTCTCCTTTAGGAGCTGCACAGTACTCAGAACTGTGCATACTGATTCGTGATCATACGAATACAGTATGGGTACTGCTTGGGTGCAGAAATTTACTGCAGGGGAAGGTCCAGCTTGACCATTTCTGGGTTCCCTGTGAGATACACCCGGTTTGGATGGAGGTTGGTATCTAGCTCCAGTTACAACCAAAAATATCTTTCTAAGGCTCTGCCTCCCCTCCCCAAAAGATACCAAGAGCCACAAGTGTAGGTCGTGACAGCACCCACGGGAGGAATCAGGTCAATTTCCCCCCAAGCCAAAGTTAAAGCCCACTCATCTACGAATGAGAAAATCATTTGATCACCTCAGTTAAGCATGGCCTTATTAAACTTAATTATTAGGGGGGAAAGAGGTTGGAGACCATACCGCTAGAAGGGCAAGCCCTTCACAGCCTCCCACCCTAAAAAGCCAATTGGCCTTGTACTACGAAGCCGGTCGGTCGTCACCCCCTCCTCCCTGTTCCCTGCCTGTCATCCAAGAATGCGGAGGAATATCCATGTACTCTCTTCAGTGTTATTCATAATAAAGTGCCTTTCAATTCGTACAGTCAGCCTTCGCCAGGGTTCCAATGCTGTGTAGCTGACTACTTGGTATTCAGATAAAATTTTCAACAAGGAAGTTACCTATTCAGTACCAATTAGCATTATAAAAGTCGGAGCCTACTGCTCAGGGCTAGTCTGCTAGACGTTTACTGAAACAGAAAGGACAGTCTTATCCAGATGGCTTACCATAAGAAAAGTTAAGAAATCCCACGGAGATGGGTTTCTTCATTAGCCCTAAAATTCAGGCAGAACTATAGAGCATAAATAAATGTTATGCCTCAGCCCAGCCTTTTCTTTTTTATATTAACAACAGGGAGGAGATGTAGCCTCCCCTCCCCAGCCTGAAACCTGTTTGCTCAGGTTTCAGTGTTAGAGAGCATCCGGGCGGAGCTTGCCGCCCTATCATCCTGCCACTCCCACTGCCGCTGCCTGCCAACTAGCTGTTCCAGACCTATCACATGTTCACCTGCAACCTTACTCCAAGATGATTTGGTGGGTATCGGGCCCCTTCCCCTCCTTCATAACTAAGTGTCAGAAATAGTAAAATTGAGCTTTGATCAGAATTTTGTCTTAGCTTTGTCTTTCTCTCATCCACCTAGCTCCCTCTTCTCTTCCAGATTCCAAGATGCCTTCCCAGAACAGAACCCAGACATGTGAGCCGCTAGTCAGACACAACACATGGGTCTTTGAAAGATGGTTTGTTGCTACCTAAGTTTACTTCCCTGGATGTTATTAGCCAGGTTTGCAGTACCAAACATTGATCCCTTCCAACCCCATGGTGTGGGTCTTGAATCTTATTACAGGCAGTTGGTTACCATCAAAATAGAGAAGCTGATATTACACATGTGAGCACATCTGGCCTTTCATATGGTTCCTTTATACTTTTTTATGTTGGTTAATTCTTCCCTCCAACCTGAACCCTCAGCTTTCAACCCCTTGCCTCTCTTACTGCCTAAATCTTTCTACTTCTGTATTCCCCCTTCTTACTACCTGTTTTCTATTCCTCCTCCTTGAAGGTAATTTCTGCTGTCTCTTTTGCTTTTTCCTGGCTTCCACAATTACTCCATGTTAGACACACAAAACCATACATTCACATAGCTAGGATCCTCATATGAGAGAGAACATGCAGGTTTTGTGTTTGGAGTCCTGGGTTATCTCACTCAGAAAAATAAAATAAAATTCCCGTTCCATCTATTGTGCTTAAATTTTAATTTTTCTTCTTTGTAGCACATCTTTATTATCTACTCATCAGTTGCTGGGCAGCTAGGCCCGAGGAACATGAAAGAAGATAAAATTTATATGGTGCATTATGGTCAAAATGCTAAAAGTAATATGGCTAAGAAAGGGTGCTGAAAGCTTCCTGAGAGATGGGCCAAGTCACAACATGGGCAGATACATCACACATATTGCTAATTACTTGATGGAGACATTTAAAGCCAGAAGGGATTTCTTCTTATAACCCACAAGTCTAATTAGTGCTTCCCATATATTTATGGGTGTGGATCCATCCACTAGAGGAGGGACTCTCAACCTTCCTAATGTTGTAATTCTCTAATAGACTTCCTCGTGTTGTGGTGACCACATACTAAAACATTATTTCATTGATACTCCATAATTGTAGTTTTGTTATGGTTATAAATATCAGATATTCAGAATTATGATATGCAACACTGTAAAAGAGCCATTTGACCACTGAAGGGGTCAAGAACCATTGAGAATCAATGAAGATTGAGAACCAGTGCAGTAGAGTATGGGAATCATCCCAGTGGCCACCAGTGATTATCTCCTTCTTGGAAACCTCTACTGCCAATAGCTCTTTGGAGGTCACCTATCACATCTCAATCACAGAAGGCCACCCTTAATACTTAATCAGTGTTGAGAAAGGATTAATTAAGATATGCTTAACATGATTCCTCAAGCTCTGGTGCATTCTACCATCCACACAAAATCTTTACTTGCTGTTACCAACCTCTGGTTTCTTAGCACAATGCTACCCTGAATCCTGAATTTCTCTCCAGAAATTTTAGCCCAGTCCATTTCCAATTGCTCTTCTACTTGGGTGAATTTTCCTACCCCATCATGATCCCAGCCTGCTCCACCTCTAGTACAATGTAGTAACACTCCTCTAATCCCAGACCCAATACTCCACAGGATTGCCATGGACCTAAACCAGAATTGGATCTGGTAGGACACCTAGCCCTAGTCCCCAGATTCCAAGCCAGAGCCTCATCCTTTGAGATACTCCAAGATTCTCAGTTGAAGGCCACCTTTTATCCTATAGGTAAATATAGAATCCTATAGGGATTCTATCCTAGGGGTAAAATCTCACCAAATAACAGACAAAATCTAAATTTAAATGTTTGCTTCCTATCACTAAAATAAAAACAATGTGAAATATCCATAAAATGTGCCCAACTACTAAATAACCAATTCTATAACAATGTCCCCTAAGGAGGGAAACTCAGATAAAATCCAAGACACAGAACTCTGACAGTCTATGAAAAGACTAAACTAATAAATTATGTACAAGTACAAACTCAGATACTTATACCCCACAAAAGTATACTAAAATTGAAGATGACATAAGAACTTTTGGTGATAACAATCCATTACAATAGTACTGAATTCTCAATGGATACTCTGAAAGCCAGAAGTCCTAAATAGATGTTCTACAAGCTCTAAGAGACCAGATAAGCAAATCCAGGCAATTATACCCAACAAAACTATCTATCACAATTGATGGAGAAAGAAAAACATACCATAATGAAAATAAAACTAAGCAATTTCTATCCACCAATCCAGCTTTATGGAAGGCAGTAGAAGTAAAATTTCAATCAGAAGGGGTCAACCACACTCAAGAAAAAACAAGGAATGATAAACAATACTAGTGACACCATCTCCAGGCCACCTTGGGCACGAACTGGGCAGACAGTCCCATAGTCTTGAGAGGACTCTTCACTCCCCAGATGCCCTAACACACGCAGGATCTTAGGATCACTGGTAAGTAGAACACAACATCTGCTCCAACACCACCAGGAGTGCCTGGTACTAGCAGGAGCAGGGACACAAGAACACCTCCCAACCAGTGGCTTGGGTTTCTTCAAGTCGGCACTGGTCTACCTTAGTTTAAAACTCATTGGATGGCCCCATGACCCTGAGAGAAGGTACCACTTCCAGGTGCTCTAATACGCCCAGGATCTTAGGATCCCGGGATCCCAGGAGCTTGATCATACCAGGATCTCAGGGTTTCAGAGGAAGCTTGACTGCCAAGAACTCTGACACACCCAGAATCTCAGGATCACGGGACCACAGAAGCACAAGATCTCAGAGAAAGCTGGACTCTGAGGAAGTCTGACTCAAATGGGATTACAAAAGGACAAGCTCCAATTAGATATATCTAGGCAGGCAGCACTTGAGATAATCTGATGGTGGGAGGCAGAGTAAGAACAGAAGCAACATAGACCAAGGTTACTTGGCATCATCAGAACCCAGCTCTCCCACCATAGCAAGTCCTGGATACACCATCACACCAGAAAAGCAAGATATGGATCTAAAGTCACTTCTCATTACAATGATGGAGGACTATAAGAAGGACATAGATAACTCCCTTAAAGAAATACAGGAGAACACAGGTAAACAGGTAGAAGCCCTTAAAGAGGAAACAGAAAAATCCCTTATAGAATTACAGGAAAACACATCCAAACAGGTGAAAGAATTGAACAAAACCATCCAGGATCTAAAAATGGAAGTAGAAACAATAAAGAAATCACAAATCGAGACAATTCTGTAGATAGGAAATATAAGAAAGAAGTCAGGAGCCATAGATGCAAGCATCAGCAACAGAATGCAAGAGATAGAAGAGAGAATCTCAGGTGCAGAAGATACCATAGAAAACATTGACACAACAATCAAAGATAATGCAAAATGCAAAAAAAAAAAAAAAAAAAAATCCTAACCCAAAACATCCAGGAAATCCAGGACACAATGAGAAGACCAAACCCAAGGATAATAGGTATAGACGAGAAGGAAGATTTCCAACTTAAAGGGCCAGTAAATATCTTCAACAAAATTATAGAGGAAAACTTGCCCAACCTGAAAAAAGGGGATGCCCATGAACATACAAGAAGCCTACAGAACTCCAAATATTTTGGACAAGAAAAGAAATTCCTCCCGTCACATAATAATCAAAACACCAAATGCAGAAAACAAAGAAAGAATATTAAAGGCAGTAAGGGAAAAAGGCCAAGTAACATGTAAAGGCAGACCTATCAGAATTACACCTGACTTATCCCCACAGACTATGAAAGCCAGGATATCCTAGACAGATGTCATACAAACCCTAAAACAACATAAATGCCAGTCCAGGCTACTATACCCAGCAAAACTCTCGATTACCCTACCTGGAGAAACCAAAGTATTCCATGACAGAACCAAATTTACACAGCATCTTTCCACAAATTCAGCCCTTCAAAGAATAATATAGGAAAAACTCCAACACAAGGAGGGAAACTATGCCCTAGAAAAAACAAGAAAGTAAACTTTCAAAAAAAAAAAAAAAAGCTTAAAAGAAAATAGCCACATGAACAGAATTTCAACTCTAACAACAAAAATAACAGGAAGCAACAATGACTTTTCCTTAATATCTCTTAATATCAATGAATTTAATTCCCCAATAAAAAGACATAGACTAACAGACTGGCTACATAAACAGGACCCAACATTTTGCTGCATACAGGAAACCCATCTCAGGGACAAAGACAGACACTACCTCACAGTAAAAGGCTGGAAAACAATTTTCCAAGAAACAAGCTGGAGTAGCCATTCTAATATCAAATAAATTTGATTTCAACCTAAAGTTATCAAAAAAGATAAGGAGGGACACTTTATACTCATCAAGGGTAAAATTTACCAAGATGAACTCTCAATTCTGAACATCTGTGCTCCAAATGCAAGGGCATCCACATTCACTAAAGAAACTTTTCTAAAGCTCAAAGCACACATTGCACTGCACACAAGAATAGTGGAAGACTTAAACACCCCACTCTCATCAATGGACAGATCATGGAAACAGAGACACAATGAAACTAACAGAAGTTATGAAACAAAAGGATTTAACAGATATCTATAGAACATTTTATCTTAAACCAAAAGGATATACCTTCTTCTCAGCACCTCATGGTACCTTCTCCAAAATTGACCATATAATTGGTCACAATACATGCCTCAACAGACACAAGAAGATTGAAATGATCCCAATGCTTCCTACCAGATAACCACAGACTAAGGCTGATCTTCAATAATAACATAAATAATAGAAAGCCCATATACACGTGGAAGCTAAACAACACTCTACTCAGTGATAACTTGGTCAAGGAAGAAACAAAAAAGAAATTAAAGACTTTTTAGAGTTTAATGAAAATGAAGCCACAACATACCCAAACTTATGGAACACAATGAAAGCAGTCCTAAGAGGAAAACTCACAGCTCTGAGTGCCTCAAAAAAGAAACTGGAGAGAGCATACACTAGCAGCTTGACAGCACACCTGAAAGCTCTAGAACAAAAGGAAGCAATTTCACCCAATAGGAGTAGACAGCAGGAAATAATCAAACTCGGGCTTAAATCAACCAAGTGGAAACAAAATGAACTATACAAAGAATCAACCAAACCAGGAGCTGGTTCTTTGAGAAAATTAACAAAATAGATAACCCTTAGCCAGACTAACTAGAGGGCATAGAGACAGTATCCTAATTAACAAAATCAATAATGAAAATGGAGACATTACAGCAGACACCGAGGAAGAAAATCCAAAAAATCATCAAATCCTACTATAAAAGCCTATACTCAACTGGAAAATCTGGATGAAATGGACAATTTTATAGACAGATACAAGGTACCAAAGTTAAATCAGGATCAGATTAATGATCTAAACAGTTCCATATCCACTAAGTAAATAGAAGCAGTCATTAATAATCTCCCAACCAAAAAAAATTCCAGGACCTGATGGGTTTAGTGCAGATGGTTCTATCAGACCATCAAAGACCTAATACAAATACTCCTCAAAGTATTCCACAAAATAGAAACAGAAGGTACTCTACCTAATTTGTTTTATGAATCCACAATTACTCTGATACCTAAACCACACAAAGACCCAACAAAGAAAGAGAACTTCAGACCAATTTCCCTTATGAATATTGATGCAAAAATGCTCAATGAAATTCTTGCAAACCAAATCCAAGAACACATTAAAAGTATCATCCGTCATGATCAAGTAGGCTTCATTCCAGGGATGCAGGGATGGTTCAATATACAGAAATCCATCAAAGTAATCCACTATAGAAACAAACTCAAAGAAAAAAACATACGATCATCTCATTAGATGCTGAGAAAGCATTTGACAAAATCCAATACCCGTTCATGATAAAAGTCTTGGAAAGATCAGGAATTCAAGACCCATACCTAAACATAATAAAAACAATTTACAGCAAACCAGTAGCCAACATCAAACTAAATGGAGAGAAACTTGAAGCAATCCTACTAAAATCAGGGACTAGGCAAGACTGCCCACTCTCTCCCTACCTATTCAATATAGTGCTTGAAGTCCTAGCCAGAGCAATTAGACAACAAAAGGAGATCAAGGGGATACAAATTGGAAAGGAAGAAGTCAAAATATCACTATTTGCAGATGATATGATAGTATACATAAGTGACCCCAAAAATTCCACCAGAGAACTTCTAAACCTGATAAACAACTTCAGCAACGTGGCTAGATATAAAATTAATTCAAACAAATCAGTGGCTTTCCTCTACACAAAGGATAAACAGGCTGAGAAATAAATTAGGGAAACAACACCCTTCACATTAGTCAAAATTATATAAAATACCTTGGTGTGAATCTAACCAAACAAGTGAAAGATCTGTATGATAAGAACTTCAAGTCTCTGAAGAAAGAAATAGAAGAAGATCTCAAAAGTTGATAAGATCTCCCATGCTCTTGGATTGGCAGGATTAATATAGTAAAAATGGTCATCTTGCCAAAGCTACCTACCTATTCAATGCAATCACCATCAAAATTCCAACTCAATTCTTCATAGATTTAGAAAGAGCAATGTCCAAATTCATCTGAAATAACAAAGAACCCAGGATAGTGAAAACTATTCTCAACAATAAAAGAACTTCTGGAGGAAGCATCATCCCTAACCTCAAGCTGTACTACAGAGCAATTATGATTAAAAAACTGCATGGTACTGGTACAGCAACAGGCAGGTAGACCAATGGACTAGAATTGAAGACCCAAAAATGAACCCACACACCTATGGTCACTTGACCTTTGACAAAGGAGCAAAAACTATCCAGTGGAAAAAAGACAGCATTTTCAACAAATGGTGCTGGTTCAACTGGCAGTTAGCATGTAGAAGAAGGTAAATCAACCCATTCTTATCTCCTTGTACAAAGCTCAATTCCAAAAGGGTCAAGGTCCCTCACATAAAACCAGATACACTGAAACTTATAGAAGAAAAAGTGGGGAAGAGCCTTGAACATATGAGCACAGGGGAACAATTCCTGAATAGAACACCAATGGCATATGATGTTAGATCAAGAATCTACAAATGAGACCTCATAAAATTGCAAAGCTTCTGTAAGGCAAAGGACACTGTCAAGAAGACAAAAGGTGTTCGAGGCCAGCCTGGGATCCAAAGTGAGTTCCAGGACAATCAGGGCTATACAGAGAAACCCTGTCTCAAAAAACCAAAAACCAAAAACAAAAAACAAAAAACAAAAAAAGAAGAAGAAGACAAAAGGCAACCAACAGATTGGAAAAGATCTTCACTAATCCTAAATCCAATACAGGGCTAATATCTAATATATACAAAGAACTCAAGAAGTTAGACTCCAGAGAAACAAATAACCCTATTTAAAAAAATAGGGTACATGATATTTGGTGGATATTTTTCTTTGTTTTCAGATATGATCTCTAATGTTTGTCTTTTCTTTTTCTTTTTTAAGCATACTGTTGTTTCTAAGAACAGTGGGTTTGCTTCCAACATTTCACCTGCCAGTTACCTACAAAATGACCCACAAGTAATTCACATGAGTCCAAGTTGTCAGCCATAATTTTGATCATGCCTTCATCCCTCCTTTCTTGAAAAAGCAAAGAGGGATCACCTGACCCTTGGCTTTACATTGTGCTGAGATTATCCTTCCCTGAACCATTAAATGTTTAAATTAGGTTAAAAAAAAAAAAGAATTCTCAACTGACGAATACTGAATGGCTGAGAAGCACCTAAAAAATGTTCAACATCCTTAGTCATCAGGGAAATGCAAATCAAAACAACCCTGAGATTCTACCTCACACCAGTCAGAATAGCTAAGATCAAAAACTCAGGAAACAGCAGTTGCTAGCGAGTATGTGGAGAAAGAGAAACACTCCTCCATTGCTGGTGAGTTTGTTGCAAGCTGGTACAACCATTCTGGAAATAGTTTGGTGGTTCCTCAGAAAATTGGACACAGTACTACCTGAGAATCCAGCAATACCACTCCTGGACATATACCCAGAAGATGCTCCAACTTGTAATAAGGACACATGCTCCACTATGTTCATAGCAGCCTTATTGATAATAACCAGAAGCTGGAAAGAACCCAGATGTCCCTCAACTGAGAAATGGATACAGAAAATGTGGTATATTTACACAATGGAGTACTACTCAGCTATTTATAAAATTTGTAGGCAAATGGATCAATCTAGAATATATCATCCTGAGTAAGGTAACCTAATCATAAAAGAACACACATGATATGCACTCACTGATAAGTGGATATTAGCCCGGAAGCCCAGAAGCTTGGGATACCCAAGATACAATTCACAAACTACATGAAATTCAAGAAGAAGGAAGACCAAAGTGTGGATACTTCTATCCATCTTAGAAGGGAGGAACCAAATACACATGGAAGGAGTTACAGAGACAAAGTATGGAGTAGAGACTGAAGAAATGACCATCTAGAGACTGACTCACCTGGGGATCCATCCCATTTACAATCACCAAATCCAGACACTGTTGTGAATGCCAACAAGTGCTTGCTGACAGGAGCCTGATATAACTCTCTCCTGAGAGGCTCTGCCAGTGCCTGACAAATACAGAAGTGGATGCTTACAGCCATCCATTGGTCCCCAATGAAGGAGCTAGAGAAAGGACCTAAGGAGCTGAAGGGGTTTGTAGCCCCATAGGAGGAACAACTATATGAACTATCCAGTACCCCCAGAGCTCCCAGGGACTAAACCACCAACAAAAGAGCACAAATGGTGGGACTCATGGCTCCAGCTGCATATGCAATAGAGGATAGCCTAGCCTAGTCGGACATCAATGGGAGGAGAGGACATTTGTCCTATGAAGGCTCTATGCCCTATTGTATGGGAATGCCAAGGCCATGAAGCAGGAGTGGGTGGGTTGGTGAACAGGGGGAGTGGGGATGGGATGGGGGAGGGTTTTTTGGGAGGGGAAACCAGGAAAAGGGATAATATTTGAAATGTAAACAAGGAAAATATCCAATAAAAATAGTGGAGAAAATAAATAAACAATGCTAAACTAGTGAGTCACAGCCATCAGGGCATATGTTGTGTGGGTCACACAAAAAAAAAAAACAACAGAATAACTGGAATCAGCAAACACTGCTCACTGATAACTGTTCAATAATGATGGTCTCAATTCCCAATAAGAAGATATAGACTAAGAGAATGGATGAGAAATCAGGATCCATCCTATGGCTGCATCCAAAAAAAAAAAAGTGCATCAACACCACGGACTGACGTCAACTTAGGTTAAAAGGGTAGAAAGTGGTATTCCAAGCAAAAGGATCAGAGAAGCAAACAGGTGTAGCTATTTTAATATACAGCAAAGCAGACTTCAAATCAAAACTGGTCAGAAAAGATAGGAGAAACATTACATACACATTAAAGGAAAAATTCACCAAAAGGACATCTTAGTTCGAAATATTTATGCATCAAACATAAGGACACCCAAATCTAAAAAAAGAAAAGAAACTGCTTCAGCTAAAGTCACAGTGGCACTCACACAGTGACAGTCACTCACGCAGTGACAGTCACTCACGCAGTGACAGTCACTCACGCAGTGACAGTCACTCACGCAGTGACAGTCACTCACACAGTGACAGTCACTCACACAGTGATAGTCACAGTGATTTGTCACTTCCGTACCTTACCCTTGCCAACCAGACAGGTCATCAGGACAAAAACTAAAGAAGGAAATGCTGGAGTTAACTAATATCATACATTAAATACAATATGTTGTGTGGGTCACACAAAAAAAACCAACAGAATAACTGGAATCAGCAAACACTGCTCACTGATAACTGCTCAATAATGATGGTCTCAATTCCCAATAAGAAGATATAGACTAAGAGAATGGATGAGAAATCAGGATCCATCCTATGGCTGCATCCAAAAAAAAAAGTGCATCAACACCACGGACTGACGTCAACTTAGGTTAAAAGGGTAGAAAGTGGTATTCCAAGCAAAAGGATCAGAGAAGCAAACAGGTGTAGCTATTTTAATATACAGCAAAGCAGACTTCAAATCAAAACTGGTCAGAAAAGATAGGAGAAACATTACATACACATTAAAGGAAAAATTCACCAAAAGGACATCTTAGTTCGAAATATTTATGCATCAAACATAAGGACACCCAAATCTAAAAAAAGAAAAGAAACTGCTTCAGCTAAAGTCACAGTGGCACTCACACAGTGACAGTCACTCACGCAGTGACAGTCACTCACGCAGTGACAGTCACTCACGCAGTGACAGTCACTCACGCAGTGACAGTCACTCACACAGTGACAGTCACTCACACAGTGATAGTCACAGTGATTTGTCACTTCCGTACCTTACCCTTGCCAACCAGACAGGTCATCAGGACAAAAACTAAAGAAGGAAATGCTGGAGTTAACTAATATCATACATTAAATACAATATGTTGTGTGGGTCACACAAAAAAAACCAACAGAATAACTGGAATCAGCAAACACTGCTCACTGATAACTGCTCAATAATGATGGTCTCAATTCCCAATAAGAAGATATAGACTAAGAGAATGGATGAGAAATCAGGATCCATCCTATGGCTGCATCCAAAAAAAAAAGTGCATCAACACCACGGACTGATGTCAACTTAGGTTAAAAGGGTAGAAAGTGGTATTCCAAGCAAAAGGATCCAATAGACATCTATAGAACATTCTACAAACACTACAGAATATGCTTTCGTCTCAGTAACCCATGGAACAATGTCTCTACATGAAAGGCTTTTCTGGATGACTGTGTTGATCCAAGATAAAAGCAAGAATGTGGGCATTCCTGGGTGTACTACAAGTGGCTAACTTTCCTCTGTAAAGTACAGCTTTCAACATGGGGAAGGGTTTGGATAAGCTGTGCTTCTACACAGACCAGGACCTCCATTCCACAAGCTCTGAGATGTAGCCTTGGTTATTAGTCCCCAATGTGGTCCAATCCATAAGGTTATGAAGATTGTACCTCTTTGTTTTCCAGGTCCAAATGAGTGAGGAAGGGAAAGAGAGCGGGGGACAGGGAATCCCAATACCATATTTAAGGACGAATTGATTTCTGATCCTGGGGAGGCAATGGAGGAGTCCCTAGTGAACCCTCCACTGAGGAGGTAGACACCTTACTTGATACCACAGGAGGGAGTACAGGGTATATACAGTGAGTCCAGGCTCTCTGACTCGGTCATACTGGTTTAGGACTGGATAGGTTCCACTGGCAGCAATGGTATGCTAAATGAGCTTTGTGGAGGCATGTGAAAATGTTTGTTTGTGTTAGTATAGCTTCCCAACAGCCTACCAGATATAAGAAAACTATTAATAGTTTGAAGGCTAAAATGTCTGATGAGGCCTGGGTTGATGTCGAGAACTGATAGACAGATAGACATATCACATGACAGGATCATAAGAGAATTGTCCCAGACATACATAAGAGACCTTACCCAAACCATGAAAGCTTCTCTTAAACCTGATCATCATTGCCTAACATATTATGATCCTAAACAATCTCTCAACAAGAACACAGCCACTTTAGAGCCTGCCCATGTGTGAGCACTGCACATCCCTGAGATTCCCACTCCAGCCTCTGCTTTTTGGATACCTCAGGGAAAGACTGTGCCATCATCCACATGGCATTCCTAATGAAAGTTGAAAATATCCACCAAGTTCATCCTAGTCATCCCCTGCCAATCCCCTGCCTGCTCCCTCCCTTCCTTCTCCAGCAGTTTCAGTGTTTCTAGAGATTGAGGCATCTTTTCCTGTTATTGTGGGTGTTTAGTTTCCCTTTGAAGAGCAAGATTCCCAAGAAGCTGGAGGTGAGGATCTCTGCTGGGTCCCAACAAACTAGGACCCTACGCTGCCATTGGCTTAGAGCTAAAGGGGCTCCATTCATCCCCCTACCATGTGGTTTTCCCCACAAGGCAATGTCAAGTACAGCATGAAAGGAGTTTGAGGAGGAAAGGGAAGTGTGATAGTGCTTTAAATACAATACTCCTGCATGAAATTTCTGTCCATGTCTGTATCTGTGCCAATATGTCTGTGTGTCTGTCCTTCACAAAGGGCTTTGCTCGCTATGCACTGAACAACACAGAAAGCATCACACAGGGGAGGAATGAGAGACTTTACAGACAACTTTAACAGAAATGTACAAGGAATTAAATCTCAGACCCCAACTGACTCAGACAACAGCCATCACCGTTTATCAACCAATATACACAAATGTGCTAACCATTTCTGGTGTATTCACTTGAGAAGATACCTTTCAAACTGTGTGATTCTTGCTTTCAGCAAATGATACACATGCATGGGTCTGTGTCAGGGCAAGGAAGTAACAGCTTAGATTCTGACAGCTGATTACATGGGAACCCAAGGCAAGTAGGCTGGGTTGTTACATTGTTCTTTGAAAGGCAGGTTAAGCCAGCAGTGTGAGCACACAGTAGGACAGCAGTCTTAAGTCTTTGTGACTTCAAGGTGTATCATTAACTTGGCTGTAAAGTCTAGCAAAGCTCCCAGTCTCTTAGAATGAAGCAGATTTTTATCATAACACAATATAACACATATGATCAAAACACGCACTGAGCTTTCAAAAATTAGTAAAAAAAAAAAAAAAAGATTTAAAAATCTTACTTTAGAACATCTTTTGGCAGATGTTTATCTGCTTTGTTTAAGAAGTGGGACCAGTAGAGCCCATATCATCTCTATCAGAAAGTCCCATGTGAGTTTTACACACCACTTTACATGGTAGTAAAACTGCAAAATTTATTAAGATTTTCTTTTGGCAGCATATTGGGTCTTGGCCTATTACTGGCTGGGTGTTCCTTAGACATTTAACTTCCAAATGGTTTCAGTTATTTTATTTGTTAGATGCTATAATCTAATTCACTATAGACAACCTTACTGATTCAAGAATGTTAAGTTACTAATTCTTGCCACCAGAATATAGAAGTCACTGTTTTGTTGTTATACAAATCCAAATGTGACTACTTTTACCTGAGCCAGTGTTTTGGAACAATTTTCTTATACCCCAAAATTACCTTGAATTTTCTATCTTTTTCCCTCCACCTCCTGCGTGCAATGATTACAGGCGTGTATCACCATGCCAAGGTCATGCTGCTTATATCAAACTCAGGACTACATGCATGGAAGACAATTCTGTCAACTGAGTTATTCTCTTAGCAGTCGCCAAAACTATTTGAGAATGACCACTAGCAAGTATATTTATTCAATTAAAGTTACAGTGATATTACTATTATATCACAAAGCACATTTCATGTAAAACAAATGAAATATAATCTGGCTATACATTCACATTAACAACACATTTTACACACAAAAAAAATCCTCAGTGAATTTATTTCAGATCAGCTGATAGCAATTTGTAAAATGTCAAAATTGAAACAATTTTTAAAAATTGTATTATTTTATGTGTATGAGTGTCTTGCCTGCATGTATGTATATTTGCCATATGTGTGTGCAGAGGTCAGAAGAGGTCCTAGGTTTGGAGTTATAAATGGTTGTGGGGCACTAGGTTGATGCTTGAAATCAAACACCCGTCCTCTGCAAGAACAAGAAGTGTCCTTAACCACTGAGCCATCTCTCCAGGCCAACATGATAAAATGTAAACATTAATACTTCATATCTGTCTTTGAAATAAGGTGTTGAGCTGAAATGTCATTGTCTCCTTATCTGAAGGGTTACAGGAGGCAGGAATCAGGTCTTGGTGTTTTGGGAAGAACACCAGGGGATGGTGGCCTCCATATTTGGGCATTTATTGTGCATCTACTTGTACAGGACCCCAGTACAGTTCTGATTAGCTCAAGGCTTGAAAGGCAAGCTGGAGTCAGGGGTGGGGTGTGCTGGGGAGGTTGGCAACATGCTTTCTGCGCAAGCCTGAGGACCTGAACTTGATCTTCAGAACTCTTGGAAACAAGCACAAAGGCCTTGTGTAGTGGCAGGTGCTTGTTTTAAGCACAGAGTGGGGTGGGCATTGCTGGAGCTCACTCACTAGACCACCCAGTCTAGTCTACCTGGTGGGTGCCAGACCAGTAAGAGACCCTTCCTGGAAAAACTCAAGGTGGGTGACCCGTTAGGAACAGTACTGAGATTGGCATCTGCCTATCACCTGCAGAAGCAGCACACACATGCATGCACACATGTACACCCATGTACAGTTTCACATGTAAACTTACATACTCATGCATATATAGAGACATACGTACAAAAATGAAAATAACAAAAAGAAAATGGGGACTCGACAAATTCGAGTTCCAGTCAGGATTATTTGAAAATGTTTTATTCTTCTCTCTGTTTCCATGGCTGCAGGTTAGTTTGAGACTGCTGCTCTTCTTATGGGGTCACCCTCCTCCTCAGCTTCTTCCAGTCTTTCCCTAATTCAACCACAAGGGTCTCAGACTTCAGTCCATTGGTTGGGTGTAAGTATTTGAGTCTGTCTAAGTTAGCTGCTTGTTGGGCCTCTTGGAAGACAGCCACGCTAGGCTCCTGTCTGTAAGCACATCATAGCATCAGTAATAGTGTCAGGCTTTGGAGCCGTCCCTAGAGATGGATCACAATTTAGGCTGGTCACTGGACCACCATTCTCTCAGTCTCTTCTCCATCCCCCACCCCCACCCCCCGTGGTTCTTTTAGATGGGAACAATTCTGGGTCAGAGTTTTTGACTGTGGGATGGCAACCCCATCCCTCTACTTGATGCCCTGTTTCTCTATTGGAGGTAGACTCTAAAAGTTTCATCTCCCACTGTTGGGCATTTTATCTAAGGTCCCTCCCTTTGATTCCTGAAAGTCTCTCACCTTCCAGGTCTCTGATACATTCTAGAGGGGTTCCCCCACCTCCCACCCCACCCTGGGGTTGCATATTTCCATTCATTCTGCTGGACTTCTCTCCTTTACCCCTTCAATACCTGACCATGTTCCCCTGTTCCCCTTTTCCCCTTCCCCTCCCCACTCCTACCCAGGCCCCTCCCTCCCTCTGCCTACTCTGACTGCTTTCTACTCCCTCTCAAGTGGGATTGGAGCATTCTCACTTGGGCCCTTCTGCTAGTTAAATATTCTTGAATTCTGTGGATTGTATCCTGGGTATTCTGTATTTTTTGTTTAATATCCACTTATTAGTAAGTACGTACCATACATATACTTTTGGGTCTGAGACTATGGATGATGATATTTTCTAGTTTCCATACATTTGCCAGTAAAACTCATGATGTCTTCATTCTAAATAGCTGAGTAGTGTAGAGGAATTTTCCCCTAATTAATTAATTAATTAATTGGATAATAAGGATGACAAGCCAATTGCTGGGTAAAAAGGAGGAAGCAGGCCTTCCAGGTCCGAGAGAGGGAAGGGGGTGCCAGAGAAAGGAACCTTGGTTAGGTGGGAAGCTAGAGGGAAAAATGTAGACCAAGAACTGTTAGGCCTGGAGGTGAATTCCATCACCAGGAGATTTCCAACAGAGAGTAGCTGATAAGATTAGGATGATAAATTCTTTGCTCAGTGGTTGAGTCATCTGATGATTTTAAACTAAGATTGTCTTGGTGTTTTCCATCTGGGGCAACTCAGATGGGCCAGAGGGAAAGAATTTAGCCAGGGCAGAATTCGACCAGACTTTGGAATGGGAGATTGGTCAAAGGACACATCGCATCAGAGCATGGGTTGGTGAGAGCACCCACAGCTAGCCACGGGAACCAGGGAAGTGCCATCAGCTTTGCAGTAAGCTAGCCGTGGAAATTACTGAAGCAAGCAATTACTGAGGCAAGACTGAAGTTGCCGATGCTTAGCCAGTTTAGCGTGGATTGTTTTATTAACTACATGCTACATAGTATTATTCCGTTGTGTAAAAGAATGCATTTTCTGATCCATTCTTCTGTTGTGGATCATATGGGTTGTTATCAGCATCTGGCTATCACAGATAAGGCATCTGCAAACATAATGGAGCCCGTGCCTCTGTGGTAGGGTGAGGCATCTTTTGGGTATATGCCCACAAGCTAGGTCTTCAGGTAGAACTATTTCCAGTTTTCTGAGGAACAGCCAGATTGATTTCCAGAATAATAGTGCCAGTTTGCAATCCCACCAGCAATGGAGGAGTGTTCCCCTTGCTCCACTTTCTCACCAGCATTTGCTGTCCCTTGAGGTTTATCTTAGCCAGCCTGATTGGTGTGAGGTGGGATCTCAGGTCATTTTGATTTGCATTTCCCTGATTACTAGGGATGTTGAACATTTCTTTAGGTGCTTTTTGACCATTCAAGATTCCTATGTTAAGAATTCTTTGTTTAGCTGTGTACCCCATTTTAAAATTGGGTTTTTATTTTAGTCTAACTTCTTGATTTCTTTATATATTTTGGATATTAGCCCCATAGGTCCAGGATAATGAATGGAAATAAGCAGCAGCTGGGGATGGGTTTGGGTGGGGCTTGGGGGAACCTCTAGAAAATCCCAGAGACCTGAGATGAGATGCCCAGGACTCAATGTGGGTGACCTTAGCCACAGTGCCCAACAGTGGGGAGATAGAACCTGAAGAGACTACCTCCAGTAGTTAGACAGGATCCCCAGTGGAGGGATGGGGACAACAACCCACCTTCAAAATTTTTGACCCAGAATTGTTCCATCTAAAAACAATGCAGGAACAAAAATGGAGCAAGAGACTGAAGGAATGGCCAACCAGTAACCTGCCCACTTGGGATCCATCCCATGGGAGGGCACCAAATCCTGACACTATTACTGATGCTATGTTGTATTTCCAGATGGGAGCCTAGCATGGTTGTCCTCTGAGAGGCTCTACCAGCAGCTGACTGAGACAGATGTAGATACTTACAGCCAACCATTGGACTAAGGCCAGGGACCCTTATGGAAGAGTTAGAGGAAGGATTGAAGGAACTAAAGGGGTGGAAACCCCATAGGAAGACCAACAATGTCAACTAACCTGGACTCCTGGGAGCTTCCTGAGACTAAGCCACCAACCAAAGAACATATATAGGCTGGTCCAAGGCCTCTGGCACATATGTAGCAGATGAATGCCTTGTCTGGCCCCAGTGGAAGAGGATGCATCTAGTCCTGTAGATACTTCATGTACCAGGTACAGGATGTCTGGGAGGGGCATCCTCTCAGAGGAGATGGGGAGGGGGGATGAGTTGAAGAACTCTGGGATCAGGGGATTGGGAATGGGCAACATTTAGGATGTAAATAGATAAAATAATTAATTTTAAAAAGAAAATATTCTCAGTGATTCTGAATTATTATATAAATTGGAATTGGCATAGGGTTAGTAGTTAAGTTAGGGAATGGGAGATGGCTCAGTGGCTAAGAGAGCTTGCTGTGAAAGCATTGAGGACCCGAGTTTGAATCCCCAACACGCTTATAGAAAATAGTGTGTGGCTAAGTTTGTATATAACCCCAACACTTGAGACAGGAGGATCTTTGAGGCTTTCTGATCACCAGTGTGGCTTCAGGGTCATTGAGGAGTCTGTCTCAAAGGATTCTGGCAGAGAGTGATAGAAGAAAATGCCTGACATTCTCTTCAGGTCTGCTAGTGTATGCATGGGCACCTACACCTCTGTACACATACACACAAACACTCACTCACTGAGAGAAAGAGACATGAGAATGAAGGAGAGAGAGAGAGAGAGAGATTAACATAAGGAATGAGTATGATTTCTTGTTTAAGCTGGACACACAGAGCTTGCCTTTCTGTGCAAATTCTTATTGTTTTCCTTTGTTATTTTCCATCTCTCAGCCTGTTTCAATGTGTTTCTTTCTGTCTCTGCCTGTTCCTTCATACTACCCACACCCCCTCATACCCTCTTCCAAATCAGCTGTGAATGAGGTTGCTGTGCCCAAAGAGAAGCAAGCAGCTAAGAGGAGATACACATTGCAGTCTAGAATCTGGGTCTTCATTGAGATTTATAGAGATGGTGGCTTTTAGGAACATTCTGTGACTTGTAAGAACCTTCTGGAAGAATAGGGATCAGGCAGGGCTTCAGCAGGAACTACAGACAGGCCAGATCGCATGGCACACAAAACCTGCACTATTCCAGTTCCAGATTTCCTCACAGGCTGGCACAAGCTCCAGAGTTAATTCTCCCTCAAGATCTTATTGATCCAGGGCCTGTAATGGGAGATTCTGGTAAAGACAGCAGGGGGCTTTGCATTCCGATGTACATAGAATGCAATGCCTTGGGCTATCCCAGCACACAGGAGAGGTCCTCCAGAGTCTCCCTGTTGGGGGTGGGGCAGAGAGGAAACATGAATGGATAGGAGGGCAGCCTCTACCTCTACCCACCCATTTCATCTTGCAATTAGGTCTAGAGCCTGATGCCACATGATTACCTTAGGGGGCAGCCTACTTATCTTCCTCATATCACCCCATGTTCTCTGTCTGAACAGCAGAAGAGGTGACCCAGGATAGCCCTGGGAAGATGGATACTTTGTTTCCTCACTTGGTGATTCCTAAACACTGTGATTAGCTGACAATCTTCTGCCCCACCCCGCTTCTAGAACTCTGGCTCCCAGGAGTGCTTTTAGGAAAACCTGGTAAGAGACTCACCTTGTATACATTTTGCATCTTCTTGGGGTTGCCCACACACAGCGGGGAATTGTGTCGAAAACTGGTGAAGTGTTTGCAGGCTTGGGGCTCCAGGAGTTTCATCTTTACTTCCTGCAGTGTGTCAGAGGCTGGTTCATTCATGTGTGTTCTGCCCCCAGACAAATGCCCTGCACATTAATCTGCATTTTTCTTTCTTGGAACCAGCATTTATTGGCCGAGGAAGAGACTGAGAGAAAAAGAGCAAGTAAAAGAGGAAGCGACTAGGATAGGAGCCCAGGGACTTCAGTGTGAGAGCAAAGAGATGGCATGACCATTTCCTCAGACTGTGTATGCAATTTAGTGTCATTCCGTTAGGAACATTGTTACTTTCATAGCAACCCCATCAAATATTACTATTTCAATTTGTCGACCTGACCTTTAGCTCTTATGGTTTAGAATGAGATCTTTCTGGTTTCAAATTAAGGGTATTTTCTGCTCAACCATCTTAGAGAACGGGTCTTGGTAAGTGTGAGCGGAGGGTTAGGGTTAGAAGTATGAGGTAAACAATTTGCTACAGAAGGCTGGGATGCTTCTAAACTACAAACTACAACAAAATTGTCTGAGAATTAACACCTTTTCTTTGTTGTTAAAATTACCTTGAGAAATACCACTACTGTCTGTTTACAAATGGAGAATAGGAACTGAGACCATGATCATTCTACCATTAACTGTTAAACACATTTTAAGTATCTTCTCGATGCTTCCCTGGACTCAGAAGGAGTCTAATGAAGAGAAGGCCACACAGTGCAGTGCCATTTCTCTTGGAGACCGACTGGAGGTTTAGTTCCTAGGTGGGAATGTAACTGCAGGTCCTGTGTTTTCCTTTGCTAATGCTGAGAGCTGTCCTCTGACCCTGCATCACTAGCAGGGAAGAGGAGGAGCTGGAGCTGGAGATGTCTTGTCTGGCGGCTCTGCATCGGTGACAGCAAGCCCCAGAGCCCAAGGCAAGGCTTTCCTCTTGTGCCCTTAAAAATGGAGGGATAGGTCATATAGAACTAGGGAGCCAGCTCCACAACACCATGGCTCAGGTCCACCAGTGTTGGGTTATATCTCTTAGCTTGATCAAATTTGTGGGTCATCATGTGGCCCCACTTAAGACCTGCCAATGGAGCCTGGCAGTAGACCTTCAGGTGCCCCTTACCTTCTGCTGTATTAAAGTCCCAGTCAGGTCTAGTCAAGGGAAACACGCTGTCAATGACAGCCTGGTCAATTGATGGTGCCCCCTTGTCTGAGGTGGCATTCTTTCTGGGTTCCTGCATTATCCTTTCTCATTCTTTGGTTATGAAGAACACTCTCATGAGTTGTTGGATATCATCCCAAGTGGGCTGGTGAGTAAACAAAACAGTCTCAAAGAGATTAATCAGCCCCTTGGGGTTATCTGAAAGAGAGGGTGTGTTCATCTTCCAGTTGTCCAAGTCAGCTGAAGAGAAGGACGAATATTATATAGCCTGATTGCTCTTATCTAGAGACCCACATGCCCTCAGCAGGAGAGTCATCATGGTTTCAGGGGAGGTGGCTCTCAGACTTTAGGTCTCCATGGTAGGACTGGGAAGTTGGGGCTCTACTCCTACTCCTCCCTCTAGTAAAACCCGGTCCCATATAGGCTGAGGATCCCAGGGCTGGTGCTGATGCTGGTGGGGCTATGGGGGCAAGGGAAAGGAGATATACAGGAAGAGGTTCTTGGAGCAACAGGTCGGCTGATGAAGGGTCTTGGAGGATCGACTTCTTCTCAGGTCCAGATCCTTCCTCCCATTTTTCCCTTCTTTCTGATGGCCAGAACCTATGAGGTGGGTCTTGGGTAAAGAAAGACTTATGCATGAGGTGGGGGGAATCCTCTACTAGATTCTTCCAGGTAACTATATAGGGCACTTGGTCTGGGTGCCTGGGGGAATCTTGTCCTAAAGACTCTTTCCTCTACTGCTTTGGTCACCTGCAAATCGAAGGTCCCTACAGGTAGCCACCCTACTCTAAAAGTGTACCATTTGGAGAAGCAGACAATAGCTAACTTGCCCTTCTTTACTGGCAAGTTTCCTCTGAAAGAACTCAGTGGGGAAACCCCCACTCAGCTCCCAATTCTGCGTGCACCCAAGAATCACGAATAGAACACAACACCTTGATGTAACAACAAGAGGTTTTTTAATGGCGGAGCTCTGGGTCAAAACGTATCTCACATAACAGGAGACAGTGGATTCGACCACGAGGCTTGGAAGCTAGGGGTTTTTATAGAAAAGGAGTGGGGCTGGGGGAGGAATTGGCGCGGTTTCACATGATTGGTCCATTTAAACATCAGCAGCCTGTAACATTTAACTTAGGTCAGAGGGGTGGGAGCTAGGGAGGTGATGGGCTTGCCCGGGCATGTCCTGGTCTGTTCTGCTATGTTCTCAGCCCCAGGTTTCAAAGCTCAGAAACAACTCTTTGGGCTATTTAACATACATTACATGAATTACAGTTTTATTTCCTTTCATTCCCCTCTTCTTCTGTTTAGACTAATTCTAATCATAGAATTTTAGAGATTGGTGTCCCCTAACTCTTCATCTACCTGAACTATAGGTTGATATTGCCTTTGAAGAACCATGAGTTTTACTGCATCAATTTTACTCTGGATGAAAGCCATTCTTCTATTTATTATACAAGGGCCGAAAACTAAAGCTAAGCATATCATAAGGATTGGTCCGGCTACAGCGGAAATTAAAGAAGTTATCCAAGATGGTCGTGATTCAAACCACGACTCAAACCACCCCCATTGAGCATCCCGTTCCCGTTTCCTTCGCTCTAATCTTTCTCTCAGTTTCTGCATAGAGTCTCTAACTATTCCTGTATGATCTGCATAGAAGCAGCACTCTTCTTTAAGGGCAGCACACAGTCCTCCTTCCTTTAGGAACAACAAATCAAGACCTCTCCTGTTCTGTAAAACTACCTCAGACAGGGAGGTCAAAGATTTTTCTAAAGCGTCAATGGACTTCTCTATTGCCGCTAGGTCTTCATTGACAGCATCCCTCAAAGACTGAATTCCCTGTCTTCCTTCTATCAAAGCTGACACTCTCGTCCCCACTCCTACTGCCATACCTATTTCCATGAATGCAGCCAGGGTTAAAGTAATTGGTTCTCTTTTTGACCGCCGGCCAGCATAGCTTTCTTCTAAACTGGATGCAGGGTGATAATATACTCGGGGTAACAGCTGGATCATGACACAAAAATCATGAGATGAATTAAAAACCTTAGTTGATACACAGGGAGTAAGTCCTGTATTGCAAGCCCACCATCCAACCGGGGAAGGTACAAGATAGTAATTAGCTTCCGTTCTGGACACGGACTGAATTTGACCGCATAGGTGTTTGTGAGTGGAAGGTGGGGTACCTATACAGAGACCTGGATTCCTCGCGGATACTTCAGTCAGGGTCAGTTTTTGTCCTGTACCCCAAGAGCAGGAAGTATGGCTGCTGGTTCTGTTGAAATCTCCATTGAAGGCGATTCCTTCATAATAAGGCGGACCCAAGGACAGGCATAGCCAGCAGTCCTCAGTAGCGCTTGGATCAGTTCTGTTAAGGGCATAAAAGGCTCCTCTCACTAGGTTAAACATCCTCTGTCTTGAAGGAATCGCGGGGGTAATAGTTAGAGGTACCTGAAGAGTGGGAGGTTGGGTGATATTAAGGGGGTCCGCAATCACTGGAGTAGGCTGAGTAATTGTATGGGTGAGGGGTGTGAATTTGGTTGGGGGGCCTAAAGGATTGTAGGGGGTCTCTATTTTTAATCTGATAGTGAACAATAATCCCTCATCATATCTTTTCTTGTAAATCCTAAGACCCCAGGTATACCCTTTTGTCCATCCCAGAGCTTTCTTCCCTGGTTCAGTGAAGGTGACACGGAGCGGATGGCACCAGTCAGTACACTCGTCTAGGTCAAATCCTCTAGGTACATAAGACGCTAGGGAATAGTTGGCTGTTACTCTAATATAGTCCCAGCTTGAGGAGGGCTTCCAGCGGGCTGTACCTGAAGTCTCGAAACCCCAGCTCTTATAAAAGAAGTCAGCCTTACCTCCACACGTTGGATTGAGGGACTGACTTCGGTGGGGCCCGGAGCAGACATAGAAGGGATGGGTTCGAAGCATACTTTTATCCCTTTGGTTAGAGCAACCACCCCATGGGTCTCTCGAATGTTTTTTTTACGTACGGAGGGGGTGTTAAAGGTGCCCTCTGAATGTCAGAGTACCCCTCCAAGTCCCATCTAGGAGGGGCTCCTATAGCCAACTTACAGATGTCAGGGAAAAGATCAGGCCACCAAGTCCACAGAGGGTGTACCTCGGCGATTGTCCATACAGCCCTACCCCCCTCATTGAGTACCTCCCACGTTTGTTGAACAGGACTGTGGGGGTTGAAGTCTTTTGGGATCGCTTCTACGAAGCAGGCGCAACTTAAAAGGATTAGTAGTCTTCTCTAAAGTCCACTCATCATGGCTGACTCCAGGGGGTGCTCTCTTGACGTGGGATGCGTGGACCCAAGTGGGGATTCCTTCCACTTTGACCGCGGTGGGCGTTGTCAGTAGCACCAAGTAGGGTCCCTTCCACCTCGGTTCTAGGTTTCCCGCTCGGTGTCTCCTCACCAGGACTGTGTCTCCTACTTTAAACTGATGCGGCACCTGTGTGTCACCAGTAACATAGGTTTTTTTAGCTGTTCCCAGACCTCTTTTCTTACTATTTCGAGAGCTTTTAATCGAGCCAAAAGACTAGAAGAAGGAGAGAAAGACACATCCGGGCGATTCTTATCCCCTACGGTCATAAAAATGGGTGGGGGCGCCCCATACATTAATTCAAATGGAGTTAGGCCAAGGGGTCCAGGTGTATTTCGAACCCTGAACAAGGCATAAGGGAGAACGGCTGTCCAATCGCTTCCGCCGGATTTTAAGGCTATTTTAGTCAGAGTCTCCTTTAGCGTTCTGTTCATCCTTTCTACCTGTCCTGAACTCTGGGGTCTGTATGCACAATGTAATTTTCAATTTGTCCCCAGTTGTCTGGCCAATCCCTGACTTACCTGGGAGACGAAGGCAGGTCCGTTGTCTGACCCCATTACCTTAGGTATCCCAAAGCGGGGAAGGATTTCTTCAAGTATCTTCTTGACCACTACATTAGCCGTTTCTTTCTTGGTGGGGAACGCTTCGACCCATCCTGAAAAGGTGTCTATAAAAACTAGGAGATATTTATTTTCATACCTAGCCGGTTTCACCTCAGTGAAGTCAGTTTCCCAGTAGGCTCCAGGTCTGTCTCCTCGCAGTCGTTTTCCTTCCTGGAGCCTGCTAGACCCAGCGTTGGTAAGTGCACAAGCACGGCAGTTTTTTACTATCTCTTTTACAATTTCTTTTAATCCAGGAATGTAATAGGGGGACTTACTAACCAATTTTAGTAATTTTTTAGTTCCTAAATGAGTCAGATGGTGTATGTTAGCTAAGTAATCTCGCCCCTCTTCTTCTGTGAGGGTTTTTTTATTTATTTCCTCAGCAGCGGGCTGTTGGGTTCTCACCACCAGAGTCATTGGCCCTTGGGCTGCTTTTTTAGCTTCTTGGTCTGCCATTTGATTTTCCTTTTCAACGGGCCCAGTTCCCTTCTGGTGTCCTGGGCAATGGATAATTGCCACCCTACGGGGCAAATGAACAGCTTCTAATAAGCTGAGAATTTCTTCTTTATTTTTGATATCTTTGCCGGCAGACGTCAGCAGTCCACGGTGTCGGTATATTGCTCCGTGAACATGAGCCGTGGCAAAAGCGTACCGGCTGTCGGTATAGACATTAAGAGCCCTTTCTTCTGCCAGCCTTAAGGCTTGAATTAATGCGATTAGTTCTGCTTTTTGAGCTGATGTACCCTCCGGCAGACTGCTGGCCCATATGACAGCCTTTCCATCTACTACTGCCGCCCTAGCCTTCCGCTTACCTTCTACCACAAAGCTGCTTCCGTCCGTGAACCAAGTCATCGCCCCTGGCCAAGGTTGGTCTGTGAGGTCTGGCCGGATTCCAGTCTCTTCTGCCAGTATTTCTTCACACTTATGTGCAGGGGCCTCGTCAGCCTCAGGTAGTAAGGAGGCGGGGTTGAGAATGGCTGGGGGTGCAAAACTTACTCGCTCTGTCAGCAATAGGCTCTGGTAGTGCGTCATTCAGGCGTTGGTCATCCAGCGGTCCGGTGGTTGCCTGATGATGCTCTCAAGAGAGTGTGGGGCCACTATAGTAACATTCTGGCCCATAGTCAGTTTGTCAGCATCTTTTACTAGCACAGCCGTGGCTGCTATCGCTCGCAGGCAGGAGGGCCATCCACTGGCCACAGCGTCCAGTTTCTTTGATAAGTAGGCTACCGGGCGCTTCCATGGTCCCAAAACCTGGGTAAGGACTCCCCTTGCCACTCCATTTCTTTCATCAATGTATAGGGTGAAAGGTTTGTTTAAATCTGGCAGGGCCAATGCCGGAGCCTGCAGCAGTGCCTTTTTGAGAGTTTCAAAGGCTAGCTGATGTTCTCTATCCAGGTGAATTCCCCTTTCTCTTTGGTTAGTGGATACAAGGGAGCTGCTAGTGTGGCAAATCCGGGAATCCAGAGTCTGCAAAACCCGGCGGTCCCCAGGAACTCTCTTACCTGGCGAGCAGTGGTTGGGGTCGGGATCTGCATAACAGCTTGTTTTCTGGTTTTTGTGAGCCACCGTTGTCCATCTCTCAAGACATATCCTAGGTAGGTCACTTTTATCTGGCATAACTGAGCCTTTTTAGCAGAGGCCCGATACCCCAGCTTACCTAACTCGCCCAGGAGGTTTTGGGTCCCAATTTCACAGTCCTCACGTGTTTCTGCAGCTAGGAGCAGGTCATCTACATATTGCAGAAGAGTCACCTGTGGGTTATTGGCTTGGAAAAGAGCAAGATCTCGGTGTAGGGCTTCATCGAACAAAGTGGGCGAGTTCTTGAATCCCTGAGGCAGCCTCGTCCATGTGAGCTGTCCGGCTTGTCCACTCTCGGAGTCTCACCATTCGAAAGCGAACAAGGGCTGGCTGTTGGGGTGTAACCTCAAACAGAAAAAAAGCGTCTTTGAGATCCAGGACTGTGTACCATGTCCGACCAGGTGGCAAGGTGCTGAGGAGGTTATAAGGATTTGGCACCGTGGGGTGTATGTCCTGAACTCTCTTGTTGACTTCTCTAAGGTCCTGTACTGGACGGTAGTCCCTGGTCCCTGGTTTTTTTACTGGAAGTAGAGGAGTGTTCCAAGGGGATTTGCATGGGACCAAAATCCCTTGTTGGAGCAGTTTGTTGATTTGGGGGCGTATACCCTCTTGAGCTTTTCTGCTCATGGGATATTGTCGGACCCTATAGGGGTGGCCCCGGACTTAAGTTCAATCACCACAGGGGGGACCAGTTTTGCCATCTCCACTCCTCCCGTCTCTGCCCACGCCTGAGGGTATCGATTTAACCAGTCCTGTAATCCCTCAGGGGGCTTTACTTTATTTTGGTAAAGTCGATATTCTTACCCTAGTTGTAAAGACAGCTCTAGAGTCTGGGGCGCTTTTATTCCCCAGAAAACCTCTGGTCGATGAGAGGTGAAAGTTATTTGTGCTTTTAACTTGGTTAGTAAGTCTCTCCCCAATAAAGGCATAGGACACTCTGGAATGACTAGAAACGAATGAGTTACTCGATTTCGCCCTATGTCTACTACTCGGGATGTGGTCCATGGATACGATTTTTGTCCCGTGGCCCCGATCACCAAGGTTTTTTTATTTTTTTTTTTACTTTTTCTAGAGGTGTTTTGAGTACTGAAAATTCGGCTCCCGTGTCAACTAGAAAGTCCACAGGGGTCCCCTCCACTTCTAAAGTTACCCTAGGCTCGGGGAGGGGGGCCGAGCCCCGTTCCCCCTAGTCTTCATCTTCTCCAAGAGAAAGCACCTTTACCTCTTGTTTTTTTTTTCGGACAGTCGCTCTTCCAGTGGCCCATTTCCTTGCAATATGCGCATTGGTTCCTCTCTAGGCGCTGCCCGCCTTTTCTGGGTCTCCTTGGTCCCTGCTGCCTTTTGTCTCCCAGGTTCCTTGACTGTCTACCTCTTCTTCCATTATCTCTTTCTCCTACTGCGGCCAGGATCCTAGTCAAAACCTTTTCTTGCCTCCTGTCTCTCCTATCCTCCTCTTCTTTTTTCTCTCTTTTCTCTTTCTCTAACGTTTCATCTTCTGTTTCTCTCTTATGATACACTTTTTCTGCCTCTCTAACTACATCCCTTATGGTGTAATCCTGCAAGCCCTCAATTTGCTGTAACTTCTTCCTAATGTCAGGAGCTGACTGGCCAATGAAGGCCATAATTACTGAGGCCCTTTGACCCTCAGACGTGGGGTCGAATGGGGTATATCTCCTATAAGCCTCCATGAGCCTTTCAAGGAAGACTGAGGGGGGCTCAGTCGCTCCCTGCATAACCTCTCTTACCTTGGCCAGATTTGTGGGCTGCCGGGCAGCACCTCTGAGACCCGCCACTAGGACCCGGCGATAATTGGACAGTCGTTCCCTACCTGATGCCGTATTATAATCCCATCGGGGCCGTGTTAGCAGAAAGCCTTCATCTATCTCAGCTGGAGTTTGGACAGGGCGCCCAGCCTCGTCTCGGACGTTTTTCCGAGCCTCGAGGAGAATCCTCTCTCTCTCCTCGGTTGTGAATAGAGTCTGCAGAAGCTGCTGGCAGTCATCCCAGGTCGGCTGGTGTGAATACATTAATGATTCAACCAACCCAGTGAGTCCTGCAGGGTTTTCTGAAAAAGGGGGGTGATTAGCTTTTCAGTTATAAAGGTCAGAAGAGGAAAAAGGCCAATACTGTAGGGGCTGTAGACTATTTGGATCGGCAGGGGGAGCCCCAATAGCCCTGAGGGGGAGCGCCATGGTTGAATCCGCAGGCCCCTCAGGGGTGACTCCTCGCCGACTCCTTCTTCCTGTGGAGGGACCCCCTCCTCCGGCCGGGGCCTGAGGCAGGGGTCCCGAGGGAGCTAAAGGTTGGGGCTGGGGAGCATACGGTGGGGGTTGAGGGGTGTTGGGCCACTCAGGGAGTTCTTCAATCTCTGGATAGATCTTGGGGGGTTTCGTCACTGGTGTGCTGCGATCATCATCTCTCCCGAGCGGTGGTTTCGGTTTCTCTTTCTCACCATTCTCTCGGATGGCTAGAATCTTGGTGCCAGGGCGGAGAGGCGGGAGGAATGGGCGAACCCACTGGGGTGGGTAGCGTGCCAAGTCCTCCCATACCATGATGTACGGTTGTTGGTCTGGATGCGACCCTGGCCCTTCCTGAAAAACAATGGCCTTCACAGCCCTTATGGTGGGTAAGTAAAAAGTTCCTTCTGCTGGCCAACCTACCCCAAAAACAGGCCATTCTGAGGAACAGAAAGTCATCCATGGCTTTTTCTTCACTTTTACTGACAAATTTTGTCCTCTAGCCCTAACGTCCGTCCAATGGTCCTTAGTCAAAGATAAAGGAGTAGACACGGTCTGTCCCATAGTGAAGAATAAGAGTAAACACAACACAATGACAGAGACGGAAAACACTAAGACATCCAAGCACACTCGTCTGCGTCTGGACTTACACAACCAGCCAAACGCTACCTCTGATGGAGTGGGATTCCGCTCCACTCCTCTGGCAGGAAGAGCACTCACTCTTCTTCACTCTGCCAGGCAACAGCCAGGTCCTCCTGACTGTTCCGTACCCCGGGCACTCCAGGGTCTCCCTCGGAATGTCTTCCAAGGGTGCAGCCTGTGGGGAAATAGACCGTCGTCTTCCCACAGCCACTAGGGTCCTTACGGTCCGCAGTGGCAGCTGCCAGAATACAGAATACCAGAACTGGTAACACAGGTGGGGCTCAAACCCACAATCTCAGAACTGAAAAACTAAGACACAAATTCAGCAGTGCCACACTTAGACACTTAGACAACAGACAACATAACAAGACTCACACAAACAAACGCACCTCCAAGGGGTCCTTCGGGGTTCCTGGGTGTCACGCAGATCTCGGTGGGACCTCCAAATGAAAGAACTCAGTGGGGAAACCCCCACTCAGCTCCCGATTCGGCGTGCACCCAAGAATCACGAATAGAACACAACACCTTGATGTAACAACAAGAGGTTTTTTAATGGCGGAGCTCCGGGTCAAAACGTATCTCACATAACAGGAGACAGTGGATTCGACCACGAGGCTTGGAAGCTAGGGGTTTTTATAGAAAAGGAGTGGGGCTGGGGGAGGAATTGGCGCGGTTTCACATGATTGGTCCATTTAAACATCAGCAGCCTGTAACATTTAACTTAGGTCAGAGGGGTGGGAGCTAGGGAGGTGATGGGCTTGCCCGGGCATGTCCTGGTCTGTTCTGCTATGTTCTCAGCCCCAGGTTTCAAAGCTCAGAAACAACTCTTTGGGCTATTTAACATACATTACATGAATTACAGTTTTATTTCCTTTCACCTCCTCTTTCCCTAACTTCCCTCCAGTGGGTAACTAGGATGTTTTATGGGGTAGATTCAGTTTGTCCAATATCCAGAAATGTCATCAGTCCAAGTCCAAGAACACAGAATAAGATAACCAATACCAACAAACACAGAGAAAGACAATCAACACACAGACAGTTCACACCTGCCACAGGCGCAGAAACCTGGTTATAGCAAGACTCTCGGCTCCCACCTAGACTGTGTCCTGCCATTTCCAAAAGGAGCAGCATTCTCTTGATTCCCCCCCCCCCGGGGGTGGGGGCTGAAGCATCCTCCAGACTCCCCACAGTCACAGTGTTAAAGCAGGTCTGTCTGTCCTCTGCAATTGACTGCACTAGACCAGAGGTATTACTGTTGACACCGTTTTGTTTGGTTTGGTTTTGTTTTGTTTTGTTTTGTTTTTTGAGACAAGGTTTCTCTGTGTAGCCCTGGTTGTCCTGGATCTTACTCTGTAAACCAGGCTGGCCCCAAACTCAGAAATCTGCATGATTCTGCCTCCCAAGTGCTAGGATTAAAGGTATGCACCACCACTGCACAGCCAAAAGTGAAAGCAAAAGACAGAAGACAGAGAGACACTTACTTAGTTGCTTGTTGCCTTTGCTGAGCTCAGTCTCCAACTCCCCTGTCAGCCTAGTCAGTGGTCACTGGGGGGAGGGTGTCTCTCCTAGAATCCCGGAAGAAGCCCCCAAATGAAAGACACCAACCCTCAAACAGTGGTACTTACTTCAAGATGCCTCCAAGTGAGACACTGAGATGCAGATCGATGCAAAAGCAAGGAGTTTATTTTCTGGCCTGTTGGGGTCAACCCTCAATCAGTCCTTCTAGGAGAGTGATGAGAAGGCGACCACTGAGTTATTTCCTAAGGAACAAATCCTAAACTTGAAATAGTAGTGTGCACATGAAAGACAGAGCCTGAAGGAGCAGGATTCATGGCAAGTCCTCATCTACATATGGAGTTGAAGTCTAACCTGGACTGCATGAAAACCTGTCTCAAAGAGGAGGCAGTAGACCAGAAAGGATGAAGGGGAAAATGAAAAGGCAGAGGGAGGGTGGTAAGGAGGGAGGGAGGAAGGGAGGGAGGGAGGGAGGGAGGGAGGAAAAAAAAGAAGGAAGGAAGGAAGGGAGGGACGGAGGGAGGGAGGAAAAAAAGAAGGAAGGAAGGAAGGGAGGGAGGGACGGAGGGAGGGAGGGACGGAGGGAGGGAGGAAGGAAATAAATCTCTCCTGAGTTGCCACTGTCCCTGCCAGTGCTGAACTCATTCTACAACATTTCTATTTTGATAGTTCAGTTTCTCCAACAGCCTTACAATGTTATAGATGATTGAAATTTTAAGCATATACTGTATACATTATCACATTGTGAATTGATCAAACCTTTTGAATAGGAGCAGTGAAGCTGATGGTCCTGTGCCAACAATATGAGACTCTTAGGCCAGGACCTGAAGAATATGAGTTAGTTACCTAAGACCCCTGAGCATAGCTCCAGAATTGGAGTTTGTACAAGAAAAAAAAGGAGGAATGGGGGACCCTAAGGGCTTTTTCCAGTCCCACATCCACCTAAAAACTTCTCCCTCCCTCCTGGGGTCAAGGCTAGGCCAAGTTCCATTCTCCCACAGAAACATATATATATGTATGTATATATATGTGTGTGTGTATGTATGTATATATATATATATATATATTGGGTTTTTTGAGACAGGGTTTCTCTGTATAGCCCTGGCTGTCCTGGAACTCACTTTGTAGACCAAGCTGGCCTCGAACTCAGAGATCTGCCTGCCTCTGCCTCCCAAGTGCTGGGATTAAAGGCATGGACCACCACCACCTGGCCACAGGACATTCTTGAGTAAAGAAATCTCAAAATGTACTGACTGATGGTCACCTGACTCTCTGGAAAGTCCCAGGTAGAGTTCAAATGCATGTCACGCTTGCTAGCCAATAGATTTAGAGGTCAATATGCTTAACCAGTAAGTTTGAATTATAACCTTGCTGATGTAACCTGTGCCCCTAAAAAACATAAAAACTGCTTGTAATAGGCATTCGAGGTCTCCTTCTCATCACTTGCCGAGGACTGATTGAGGTTGACCACAATGAGCCAGAAAATGAACCTCTAGCTTTTGCACCAAAAGGTGGGGGGGGGGGGGGGTAATTCAGTAATATGACACCAGGAGTAATTAAGATGCTCAAGACCTGTTCGGTGCATAAAGGTGGCTACATGCTACAGTTTAGTACTTTTACATACGGGGTGAAAAGCATTGCACTCTGCAGACCTCAGTACCTGGAAAGCTAAGGCAAGACTGTGGTACTTGTTCCAGGTCTCCAAGCAAGACCTTTAATAAAATAAATCAGAATGAAGCAAAACTCAAAAGTTGTTTAGGCTTAAGCATGACACAAAACCATATTCCTTCCTTCCTAAAAGTGTTTTTGTACCTATTAAAATATTTTAGTTACAAAATAATTGATAAAACCATTCCTTGGATGGCAGGAGGACAGATGGGGTCAGGTGGTAACACCTGCTGCAGGAGAGAAATGACCCTGGCTTACCAGAGACTGGATTCACCTCATTGCAAGCTTTTTTGTTTCCTGAATGTAAATCTCCTTCAGTCATTGTTTAGGGCTTTGACCTGCACATTCCTCTCAACTGCAATTGCTTTGGTCTAAAGACTGACCCATAGTCTCTGACTTCTGGGTTTGTTTCCACTTTTGCAAAGCTTGGGTGAGCACCTGCTGACCTCCTGGATGCTTTCTTCAGCTGCTAGAGGCTGAGCTGATCTTCCCTTTGGAAACCCTCAGTGTGTATCTGCTGCTAACAGTGCACTGGGAGGCTTTATTAAGCTAGGCTGCCCAGCACTGCTACTGCACCCACCTGGGGGAAATCTTCTCTGCATGTTTCCTTTGCTGACTTTGTGAGACCATGGCTGTTCTCTTGTTCCCAGAATGCACTGGGCCTGCTCCTCCTGTGCACACATCCATAATTCATAATCCAATACATGCATAAGAATAAACACTGTGGTGGGGATCAGGCTCTTGTCTTGATTTTGGAGCCTTTGGTCACCAACTGCTCCTTTGGCACCAGGGGACCATGTGTTGGGGTTTGCTCTGTACAAGTGACCTTTCTGGAAGCCATTAAACCTGTGCCCTCAGCCCAGCTATCAGGGGTCTCCACCTGCTCCCCTATTAGTGTGGGCCAGGCTGCAGGGTGGGACAATCACTCTCTCCTCACCTCCAGTTGCCCAACTTCAGGGAGGAAGACTGTCCCAAGTACATGTCCTTCCTAGACTGTGGGGAAAGAGGCAGTGTGCCCTCAGCTGCAGATTAGTGAGTATTCACCTCTGCTTAGAAAAGACACAACTACTGTCTTTGCTTTGTGTTTCACATTTTGAGACTTTTGTGTAAGCCAGGGGTGGTGGAGTGTGCTTGGGGTCCCAGCACTAAGGAGGCTGAGGCAGAAGGATCATGAGTTGAAAGTCAGTCTGAACACAGTGAGACTGTGCCCAAATCACACCAATCTAAGTCAAAGTGAGAAAAGACTCATTTAGTTACACAGGTAAGAACAACAGTTAGAAACCATAAATAGTCACATATGTAACCCTAATCCAACATGGATTCTCCATAGTTTAAGGATTCTTTTAGGTTGTATAAAACCATATTTGTTCCCTGCCCCCATAGAGTTAGAACTGAACTTATAGTCAGTCATGTATTTCATAGCTATCTTTACATTCTATGCTGAACAGTGCTAAAATTGGAAACCCAGACATGAGTCTTGCAGGCTGTGGGGAGGGCTAAGGTGCTGAGTCTGGGGCTGGTCATGGCAGCAGTTTTCATTGTATAGTAGTAGCCAGAGGGCCACGCCCATCATATTAAGCCTCTTTAGGGCAGAGCAGATTTCATGTGTGGTCTTTTCCCCTTCAGAATCCACAGAACCCTGTAGTAAAAGCCTTATTTCCCTTGACTAAGGACAATGGGGGCTTTGGCTTGTAAAAGGAGAGCAGGCCACTTAGAAGTTCACCCAACTCAGGCATCCTTCTAAAAGGCTGGATCTTTGAGGAAGATGGCAGTTGAATGGGGGTGGATCAGATGCAGGGCTAGAGCCACCATGCTGAATACTAGTACATGCTAAGTACTAGAGGGTCTCTTCCCATCACAGGCTAGTTCTGCCCTGTGTTTGGCTCCAGAAAGTTCTGATGCTCTCCATTGTGACTGCTGCAGCCACAGTCATGCTCCAAGGACTTCTGAAGGCAGGCTCTGCTCTAGCTGCAGGTGCAATACTGAGAGGATGGTGATGGCAGGGTAGGTGGTGAGGACAAAAGGATCAGCAGCCATGTCTGACCTAGGCATGGAGTCTGCTATGATGTGTGGAAAGATGCAGTGGTTAAGGCATGGGGTTTGTGGGCAGAAGAGCTGAGAGACGAGGAGGGAGAAGATGAGAAGACAGGACAGTGGAGGGAAGAACAGAACAGTGCACATTACCCTGGATGTGAAATCTTACTGTTCACAGCCATGCATGTTAGATAATATTCAATAATCCACAGTGTCATACCCTATGCCAGTAGCTGAGATTGCAAACATGACAAGATAGTAGCTCAAATCAATTCTTCATTGAGCATAGAGAGAGACTGAGTGTTTAGAGCCCAGAGTGGAGTCACACAGCTGCTGAAGGTTAGGTCTTTACTGAGGTGCATTACAGGGAACAGTCCATCATCACAGACTTTATTTTTCAGATCATCTTGGGGACAGACTGGGGGCAGGCTGAGGGCAGGCGGGGGACATGCTAGGGACATGCTGGGGGCAGGCAGGGGACAGGATGGACACATGCTTTGTTGAACCCAAGGGTTATCAGAAGAGCTCTGGCTTGAAGACTCTGATGCACGCAGGTCAGGCTTTTCACTACTTGCCCTCTATGACTCTGTTAATCCAGGGCACATGTGGGGAGATTCGGGTGAAGATTGCAGGGGGCTTTGCATTTCCGCGTCCAGAAGATACAATACCATGGGCCACCCCAGCACACAGTAGAGGTCCTCCAGAGTCTCCCTGTAGGTGAGAAAAATCAGACTATGAGCATAGATCACATTCCCCCAACTACAGACCCCCCCCCATCATAGCTAACTCCATGGGGTAGTAAGGGTTCCAGGCTCCCTTTGGGTTTTAAGTTAGGAATTTAATGATTGTTCCCCCCGCCCCCCCGGCTTTGTCCTAGTGTTGAGACTGTTTCCCTTGCTCCCTTCATTTCTGTTCTGGAGCTTCATGGGAAGGTTAAGGAAGGGCTTCGGCATAGGCAGATGGAAACAAGAGGGATAATTTCAGTTCCCTAAGGGATAGCAGCCTAAGAACACAGGCATTGGGTACTGCCACAGAGAGATGCTTGGCACACTTCCTCCTCTGATGCTGTTGCCTGATGAAGGGAGGAAAAGCAGGTGTGTACTCACCATGTATACTGATGCCACCTTTGTGGAACTGCCCACACAGATCTGGAGGCTATCCTTGTAATGCTTAAATATTTTACAGGCCTTTTTCCCCATGATTCTCAGTTCTACCTCTCTCAGGGTACGTGAGATACTTTTTTTCAATCCAGTTCGCCCCCAGCCAGCTGCCCAACACATCGTCCCAGGCTTGGCAAAGTCAGAGGGGGCAGGCAGGGGAACTACATCCACAGCAGAAGTCAAGTTAGCTTGCTTTTTAAGCTGATGAAGGAAGAGAGAAGAGATGTCAAAACAAAAAGGATGCTTGGCCATGGGTTCTTTCCCATTGGGGCAGCAACAACATAGAATTCAGCAGTTAAGTTCTAAGGAAATGGACTGGACAAGAGAGAATTTGAAGGTCTGAGCCAGGAGGAGAGTTAAGGATGGAAGACTTGAGATGGGTAAGAAAAATAAGGACACCTTCAGTAATACGATGTCATTGAACTTGGAAGACACATTGTAATTTGGAGGCAAGATGTACTTTTCAACTTTTATCTTCTGCTGTGTGCATTCTCTCTTTCTCACATTATGAGCTCCAAGAGTGACAGTCATTCTTCTGTTGAAAGAGAAACGAAGCAGTGAAAAGAGTTGGTCTTTGGGGTAGGATTTCTTCCAAGGAGAGGGGCTGCAGGGTCTTTCTTCTCTATGCCACGGCAGAGCCCCCAGAGAGTCTTGAGATGGAGCTTCCAGGACCACAGCTTGCCAGAAGGATGTGGCTCAGGGAAACACAGGACTGGGAACTCTCCCCACTCCCAACCCCCAGTGCTTGGATTGAAATCATGGCTTTGGGCATGGCTGATGGGCACTCTGCATTGACTTACACCCCAGCCTTTGTCTGAGCTCTGCTGACACCAGGACAAGCCAGAGCTGTAGTTTTCCTCCTGACTAGAGCCCTGCTTAAAGCTCTGACCTCTGAAAATGGAGACCACACATGAGATGGCCCAGTGCGTGGCCCTGTGCTCCCTTTTCCTCTCTGTGTAAGGAGAGCCCATCTGCAGATGAGCAGCACTCAGAGACTTCCTCAGGCCTCTGCTGCTCTAGGACTCTGGCTCCTGCATTTCCTCACAGAAAGAAAAGCCTCTTACCTTCCACTACAGTGTGCAGCAGTCATCACAAATTGGGGCGTTATGAGAAACCCACCACAGATTGCCACATAACCTTTCCTTCTGAAGGTATTCACATAGGCCATGTAAGGTCGGGAGTGTGGTTCAGACTCAACACCACCAATAATCTCCTCTGAAACACAAAACCCCCAGTACCTAGTCACAGACTTGTGGAACACCCCAACACAGCACTCTCAGGGAAAGATAGGGCTAAGGCCCTGCGACTGCTCCAAGTCCACCCCACCTCACATGGGGCTCAGGCCCCTCCACATGTCCTTTGGTCTTTTCTCTCCTGTTGATCTTTCCTCCCTAGTCCTCCCTGTCCACCATCATCCTTCATTCAGAACACAATGCCCATTCATACTTCTGGGTTTCCAATCCATTAGGCATTTCTCCACACCCTCATCCTGTCTTCCTCAACACTAAGGGAAGGCCACAGAAGAGCTGCCCATCAGAACAGAGAGTAATTTGATGAAGGGAAATTAGTTTTTCATTCTTTCTTGACCTACAGATTTCCCCTGGACTATGTTAGGTTAAGATCCTGCCTCATATTAGGGTCTCTGTTACCAAAGCTAAGATATTAAGGTCGGTTTCTGAAAGCTCAGAGGTTAGGGAGATGAAGACAAACTCACCAGCTCCAGCCCTAGAAGGCAAGAGAAGTGCCATCAGGAATAGTAGGGCCTGCATCTTGCCAGTGTCGGTCGCAGTCTGGAGAGAGATTTTGGTGTGTTCTTGTCCTGGTTCCTGCTTTTATAGCTCCAACGTGGGAGAAAGGCAGGACTGGGAACCACAGGTCTGCCTTGGTCAAGTTTTTTTGTTTTGTTTTTTATCAAAAATTCTCACAACTCTGCTTTGTGATGGTGTTGAATCTGTGGCCTGATCATGAGACTCCTGGATCCCATGATGAGGTGGTGACTGCACCCTTCAAAGTAGTTCCCAGAAGGGAGGAGAGCAACACAAAGGGAGGGGAACCTTGATCAGGGATCATGGAACTGTTCTTGAAAGCATCCAGGTATTATTGTCAGCTTATAGACCCATGCTGCATATGTGTGAAGACTCATCTCTGTTCCTGTAACACAGGGGTCTGTGGTTTGTGAACATATGGGTGAGAGGAAGGACATTTTATTTACAAAAACTGGTGGTGGGCTGCTTTAGCCTGAAGGTTCTTGTTTGTGTTAACTAGTGTAAGGGCATCTCATCTTTATTCAAATAAATCAGAGATGATAGAATGTGGCTGTGAGAGAAGAAAGATTTGAAGCGTATTGAATACACAGCATATGAGGCATAACCAACACCTTAATTAAATCAGTGGTGTTCAACTTTAATGATATGAGCCTTTAATTCAGTTCCCACATTGTGGTGACCCCAGCCATAAAATTATTTCATTGCTATTTCATATCTATAATTCTGTTACTGTTGTGAATTAAGATGTAAAATATGTGATATGCAGAATGTCTGATATTTGACCCCTAGAGGGGTCATGACCCACAGGTTGAGAACAGCTGCTGTGAATGCATGTTCTGATTTAGTCATATTAACAGCCCCTTTGATAGATGTTGCAATACACATTCAGGGAGAACTCAATGGACTTTCAGGATATTACAAAACAGGAAGATCATACATTTAAGTTGGTTTCTATAACTTACTCTTTTCATTCCAGTGGGATGAACAGAAAACACAATGGAATGTTTAAAGTACCCCCTCTGTGTTCCACAGAGGATCTCAGGATTGCTAGTTATATGTGGAGAGTCTCCTTGCCTGAGAACAATATCAAATGTGTACAGATCAGTATTGAGACTTGGAGCTTTCATCTTTTCATGTGTCACTAGAAATTAAGCATGGCTCACAGTTACACAGAAATGCACCATTGGTTTAAAAAATTATTCCTGCTTAAATAATAACAATTTGGAATTCTGTGCATTTTAGAATAACTGACATATTATCACTTTTCTGGTCTTTACTTTCTTAAGACCCCACCATCCCTGGCTATTGCCGTTTCTATTTTACAGTTGAGGAAACCAAGCCTTTCCAGAGTGTCACAGCCACTGAAATATCAGAATTTGGTCTCGAAAGAGTAACTACAAGATCCCCCTCTAATAGCCTTTCTCTGTGGAAGGCTGCTTTTCTTGATTGCCAAGACAAAGCAAGAGAAAGCAAACACGAAGGCCCAGTAGAGTCAGCTCACCTGTCCACAAGCTCATGGAGCATGACCTTAGAACTGACCCCATGTGTTGAACTGCTCATACATGCTTTCCCTCCTGGCTGGACCTTATAGAACAGAGATCCTCAATGTAAGGAAGAACAGGGGATTGTTTTTGTTCACCAATCTAGATGTAATTTAAAGGCTTTGCAGATCCTGTTGTAAGTGATAAAAAGTCATAGTTGTAGGGGTGAGATTATTTCTAGGTCCTGTAGAGCAAACCTGCCACTTAAATGATGTCATCCATAGGTGTCTGCAATGCAAGATAAGACTTTGTGTGACCAGGTATTTATAACCACAGATCATAAGAGTGTACAGTGGTTCTTCACTGTGTCTAAGTACTCAAGAACATAGGCAAAGAAAATTCTGGGCTTTAGACTTTATCTTTGGTCTACATAATAATGAAAAGTTTTACTTCCTTCCTGAAAGATGAAAATAAATTATTGTGAAGAAATTACAAGTAAAAAGATATCATGCAGCTAGATTAATGTAGCCACTCAAAAAAGCATTTGTGCAGACTAAAAACTATGCATCTCAATGAATCATACAGTTGGAAACAAAGTTCTAGAGTCATAGAGCTTTACAGAAAGAATCTAGGTCTGACAAAAGAGGCATTGACTGTCATATAGAGGCGCAACTAGTTTCCATTCTTGGACCTGACAACTCAGATCTCTTCGCATGATGGAGACTGAGTACCATTGAGGAAAGTTCTGGCACCAACTCTACCCTTCTGTGTTTCCTCCCTTTGCTTCCTTGGAACTACAAGGGTCTATAAAACCACAGTGATATGAATTACAGAAAAGTAAATCAATATTTTTTATTACTGGGCATTGTATCTGACCTGATAATACTTTGTAAAGACCTCAAATCCTTCTGTGAAGCCTCAGTTTTAGGACAGGCTTTGAAGGTGGTACACACACTGGGTTCCAAACAAACAATCCCTTTTTCCAATTCCTGAAGACAGATGTAGGAGAGGCATAGTCACCAACTGGTATCATCCCCATAGTGGTTGGCTGAGTCAGGAGGGGGCATTGAGATAGAAACTAGTGGAAAACTTCACAACAGCCTCTCCTTACCAAAAAGGAAACCAGGGCAATGCTATATATGGAGCTATCAGAGGACAGTGTGGTTACGTGTTATTGAATGATGCAGACGAGGTGATCTCGGCTATATCTCCTTTCAGGATATCTATTCACATCTTGGAGAACTACAGTGGATTATTGTAAACTTACGTGTGTGTGGTGAATCTAGTTGTAGATGCTCTTGGTGTAGTTTTATTGTTGCTACAAATGACGCATGCCTGGCAGCTAAGAATCTGGGAACCACATCAGCGTACGCCATCAGGGGCAGTCATGTCTATTGCAGGAAACCCAGTCATGTCACACTGATGGTACCGTGGTCATTGGGATTAGAGTGCAGGAGGTAGCACCTACTGCAGACACCTTGGGAAGACACACTCTTGCCTCAGAGTAGGAAATACATTTAAGAACATTGACTTTAGAGAACTATTCATGGTCAGTGATATTTCATATATCCAGATTTTTCTTCCTGAGTCAGGTTGTTGCATCTGGCTGATCCATCTCTGGGGAAAAGGGAAAATCTTCTCCATATATTAGAAGGGAAGTGGGCTGAGGGGAAAAAATGATCACACAGAATGGCTCCCTAAGTAGCATCCAACTTGAGTGTGGATGTTTAGAATAATACAATCCTACCTCATGGTTTCATGGAATACAGCGATGTACAGATTTCAAACCCAAAATAGAAACATCTTCAAACTTAAAAAAAAAAAACAAACAAAAAACACCTGATCTATAACCATAATAACAAGTCCAACCCAAAATTTTATTTCTTGACTCCTGTTTTCTTTTGGACAATGATAGATGCCTGTGCACTTGTAAAGCAAAACAAAACAAAACAAAAACAGAGCCATCATCTTGTCAATAGTCACCACATGGGGGATGAGGGGCGATGAATGGAGACCTTCAGCTCCAAGCCCATGGCATAGGATCCTAGTTTGTTGGGACACAGCACTGATCCTTACCTCTAGTCTCTTGGGGATCTTACCTTTCAAAGGAAAACTATTCACCCATAATAACAGAAAAAGTGTCTCTTCTTAGAGACTCTGAAACTGCTGGAGAAGGAAGGAGGAGAGCAGGCAGGGGATTGGGAGGAGGAGACTAGGATGAACTCGGTGAGTATCTTAACATTCATAAGGAATGCCATGTGGATGATGGCACAGTCCTTTCCCAGTGCACCCAGAACGCAGAGATGGGAGTGGGACTCACAGGGATGTGCCCTGCTCACATAAGGATAGGCTCAAAAATGTTAGTCTAATTGTTGAGAGATTGTTTAGAATCATAATGTGTTTGGCAATGATGATCGTGTTTAAGAAGCCTTCACAGTTTGGGTAATTTCTCTTATGTATGTCTGCAATGTTTCAGTTATGATCCTGAAATACTATCTAATACTGTCTGTCTCTCTGTCTGTCTGACTGACTGACTGACTATCAGTTCTCAGCATCAGCCCAGGCCTCAGTAGACATCTTACCTCCAATCTATTAATGGTTTTTTCATATCTGTAGGCTGTTAGGGAGCTATGCTACCACAAACAGTCATTTTCCCACGGCTCCCTGAAGCTCATTTAGCATACCATTGCTGCTATGGGAAGCCCCCAGCTTCTGAGCCAGTGTGACAGAGTCAGAGACCCTGACCTCAGTGAACGTGCTGTGTGCTCCCTCCTGTGGTATCAAGTAGGGTGGGTACCTCCTCAGTGGAGAACCCACTGGGGACCCCTCCATAGGCTTGGGATTCCCTGTCTCCTGCCCTCTTTCTCTTTCCTCACTCATTGGGACTTGGAGAAGCAAAGTGGTATAATCTTCATAACCTTGTGGACTAGACCAAGGTGATAGGTGATAAACCAAGGCCTCAGCTCTATGCCTGGGTGGAGGTCAATGTGCTCACTTAGTGTTTTCCCTCTGGAAACCCAGGCCTAAGTGGGAACAGAGAAGAACAGGGACAAAATGGGTCTGGAAAGAGGTGATAAGAGGGTATTTACTAAGACTTTCCCTTTTTCTGTTCACATGGGTTCTCTGGGGACACTTATGTGCAACAACGTGGCCCAAGGCATTGCCAGTTATCACTTCTGTCCTTGAACACCTCCTCATGTATTCACTAGAATCTCCAGCTTTATACCTTGGATTCAGAAAACAATGAAAGTCTTTCATCAATCCTCAAATACCAAAGCTGTGTCTGGGCCAGACTCTAGCATCTTGGGGTATAGATATTTGAGTCTTAATAAAGAAATATGTCTGCAGGAAAAACATGACATTGCTTCCTTTCATGGATATGGAGCATAAAACATACTTGTACACTCCCTTCTTCACCCTCTTTTGTCTCCTGGCTGCTCTCTTCAGATACTCTCATTAACCTTTTACACCATACCTGTGTACTGACCCCATCATAACAGCACATACAAAGGCCAGTGCTGTCAGTACGGGAATGTCCTGCCTTTGTCTGACAAGGGTGCCTTCTTTCTTTCTAATTCTTCACATTTAACAGACTACCAAGGCTGGGAAAGATCAAAAGCATTAACCTCCCACTCTCTTCATTCCTCTAAGGAAGGCCTATGATCCTGGGAAGTCCAGTGTTCTCTGAGACTCCCCCTGGTCCTGGTCCAGCTCCAGCAAGGCCTCTCTACCAAGATGTCATCTCTTCTCAGAACTGAAGCCACATCTCTTCACCTTGCCCAAAGAGACTCAGGAGATGACACAGGACAGCCCCAGTATGCAGATCAGATACTTTAGAAAGGGACCAAAAGGTTGAATGTTCAATCCAGTATGTAGACTCACTTCTTCTGCAGCGGGACCAGGCCAGCACCTCTCATATAGTATACCGTGGCTCAGATCCCTGGTGTGAGCTTAGAGTCATGAGCAATCCACTCAATAGCTACTGTCTTAGTCACCTGTGTACCTCGTCATGGGGGCAGCCTGATACCTTTTTAAAACAATCTTTCCCATGTACTCCATGCATAGTGAACATTCTCAACCCCTCTCACCTCCCTACCATCCCTGGACACCCTAGGCTCTCCTCACAGCTATCGCTCTCGTGTTCTTGTCTGTGTGCTTAGTTTAGTAACCCACTAAGATTAGCAATGACCATCTGTGTGACTGAGTTTACATATATCTATTGGAGCCTGGTTGCTTCAGCAGTGGATACACAGCTAAAGACAGTGACTTCGCCGGGCGGTGGTGGCACACGCCTTTAATCCCAGCACTCGGGAGGCAGAGGCAGGCGGATTTCTGAGTTCGAGGCCAGCCTGGTCTACAGAGTGAGTTCCAGGACAGCCAGGGCTACACAGAGAAACCCTGTCTCAAAAAAACAAAAACAAAAAAACAAAAAAGACAGTGACTTCCTCCTCCCCTCCCAGAAACTATCAATAGTCAATATTTCAAGAGATAAAGAGTAAGACCCCCGTAAGTCCCTCCCCCTTCCTTGACTGGTTGTTGATTGGGCTAGTCTTATGTGGGCCCAGTGCTAGAAACTACAGTTGGTGTGAACTATATCCAGTTCTAGAGAATCGAATTTGCAGCCCTTCCCCCCTGTCTTCCAGGTCTCACATACTTCTCATGCTCTCACCTTAATGTTCCCTGGGCCTTAGAAGAGGTGGGCTAAGTGACTTGTTTAGGGGTCCCACAACCACCACTTATCTGTGCATCTTGGACCCCTGTGCTTCTCTGCATTCATCAGAAGGAGAGGCGTCTCTGAGTAAGGCCTGGAGCCTTTTCTTCTATGAGGGGAAAGCATGGGTATTTGGAAGGAAGTTTGCTGCTGTGTAAATTTAGTTTACCATCAGGGGAGTATATGTACTTCCCATGTAGGCCTACTGCCTTCCCTGTGTCTTATTAGCCAGGGTTACAATACCAGATATTGGTTAATAGTTCAGTTAATATTTGGTGGGAATGGGATTAATCAAGATATGTTTGCTGGAGAGATGGCTCAGCAGTTAAGAGCACTGACTGCTCTACCAGAGGTCCTGAGTTCAATTCCCAGAAACCACATGGTGGCTCACAACCATCTGTAATGGGATCTGATGCCCTCTTCTGATGTGTCTGGAGACAACTACAGTGTACTCATATACATAAAATAAATAAATAAATCTTTTTTAAAAATCTAAAAATAAAAGATACATTCAACGTGGCTTTGCCAGTTCTGATGAATTCTCCAAACCAGGCAAGATCCTGACCTGCCATGGCTGACCTCTGGTTCCTTACCACAATGCTACCCTGAGACCAGTGATCTTCTCCCAGAAATCTAAGCCCACTCCACCTCCAGTTTCCTATCACGTTGTTCCTTTACTCAGGTGGGTTTTCCACACCATCATGACCTCATCCCAGCCCAAATGTGATACCATCTCACAACCCTCCTCTAACCTCAGACTCAACCACTCCACAGAATTACTGTGGGCCTAGCCCAGTCTAAGATGTGGTAGGACACTGCCCTAGACCCAGATTCCCAGCTCCTGCTTCATCCCTTCAGACACACCAAGACACCCAGTCTAAGGCCACCTTAGGATTCAAGCCTATTGGAGAAAATCACACACACACACAGCCAACAGTCTGAATTAACATATCCAGTTCCTCTCAGAAAAACACAAACAATGTGAAAAATCCATACAGTCTGCCAACCTACTAAATATCCAGTTCTATAGCTATGTCCCCAATGGAAAAGAGCTTAGATGAAATTCAAGTCACGGAGATTTTATGAACAGACTAAACTCACAAATTTTGGGCAACTACCAACTCAGAATCTTTTTTTTTTTCCCTTAACTCACTTTACATCCTGATTGCTGCCCTCTGCTGGGGACCTGCCCAAGCTCTGTCTGGGAGGTGATTGAAGGATAAAAGGTTAGCAGAGTACTCTGTAGCTATCTTCAGACACACCAGAAGAGGGAGTCAGATCTTGTTACGGATGGTTGTGAGCCACCATGTGGTTGCTGGGATTTGAACTCCAGACCTTCAGAAGAGCAATTGGGTGCTCTTACCCACTGAGCCATCTCACCAGCCCAGCTAAAGGGATCTGCAACCCTATAGGTGGAACAACATTATGAGCTAACCAGTACCCCGGAGCTCTTGACTCTAGCTGCATATATATCAAAAGATGGCCTAGTCGGCCATCACTGGAAAGAGAGACCCATTGGACTTGCAAACTTTATATGCCCCAGTACAGGGGAATACCAGGGCCAAAAAGGGGGAGTGGGTGGGCAGGGGAGTGGGGGTGGGTGGATATGGGGGACTTTTGGTATAGCATTGGAAATGTAAATGAGTTAAATACCTAATAAAAAATGGAAAAAAAAAAAAAAAAAAAAAAAAAAGGTTAGCAGAGGACAAAATTTGGTTTGGTCTTGGGAGAGTAAAAGTTGGTTTTTACTTGTCTAGCCTCTAAGTTATCGTGAGACCAGAAGCTGCAGACCTCAAGCAATTAACACTCAATTGTTAAACAGCAGGGATTAAGAAAAGAGGCCCTTTGTTCTCCCCCCACCCCCACCCCAGCAGGTCCTCCCTGGCCCCAGGCCCTGAGGCTGGGAGTTTATTTAACTCCTTGTCAGCTAGAGAAAGTCCTCACAGAATGAAGCATTTTTACACAAGTAATATGCAAAAAAAACACTCATACATTCATACACACATACACTCATTACATACATACTCTAGTCAGGCCCAGCCATCTTTCTAATCAACTTACATACTTAAACACAGACACACACATGGTGGATGGAGCAAAACCCAAGCAACAGTGTAGAAAATCTCACTCATTCTGGATGAAAAATAAGCTCCAACCTTTACTGCATAGAGAAAGGAGAAAGCTTCTACCTTTTTATTGCTAAATGAAAGAAACCCTAGTCTGTAAGAAAAAAAAACCCTGTCCTTGTCAATAAGAAGCCCTGCTGTTAAGAAAAACTGGGCTGGGCTGGAGAGATGGCTCAGTGGTTAAGAGCACTGATTGCTAGTCTGAAGATTGTGAGTTCAATTCCCATTAACCATATGGCGGCTCACAATCATCTCTAATGGGATCTAATGCCCTCTTCTGGTATGTCTGGTATGCACTCATATAAATAAAATAAATACATACTAAAAAGAAAAAAGAAAGAGAAAAACTGTCCCACGGTAAGAAAAAGCCTGCCTGCTCTCTCTGCAGCTCCTTCTGCTCTGCTCTCTGTTCTCTCTGACTTCGGCTTTGTCTTTTTTCTATCATTCTTAGTTCCTCTACTTTTGCAGAATACATGATCACATGGCATACCAAGTATCATTCATATATATATATATAGTTTTATTTACATTGGTATTCTGCCTCCACATATCTCTGTGTGAGGGTTCAGATCCACTGGAATAGGAGTTGCAAATAGTTGTGAACTGTCATGCGGCATGTAGGTGCTGGGATTTGAACCTGGGTCCTTTGGAAAAACAGTCAGTGCTCTTAGCTGCTGAGCCATCACTCCAGCCCCCCAAGTATCTTTTTTCAAAAGTTCACAACAACCTCAAACATAAATTTAAATCAGAAATTGCATAAGGAGTTACAGCAGAGATGTTTATGTGAATTTCCATTAAGAGTAGTTATCTAATTAAACACTGATTACCTGCCACTAGCTCCACAGGTTCATTAAAAATTTTAAACTACATTTCTTATATCTAAGTTAAAAGGCAACTCATCTGCCTAGTGTCACATTAGTATTGATTGAAGTTTTGTATAGATAAGCCCAGTCAATATTTTATCTTCTGTCCTTGCACCTACAATAAATTGTTCATTCCCTTTTATGACCTTTTTATCAGATAATAGTTTTGCAACTAGCTAAAAATGAATATTGTACTGGCTAGTTTTGTGTCAATTTGACACAGCTGGAGTTATCACAGAAAAAGGAGGTTCAGTTGAGGAAATGAGACCCAACTGTAAGGCATTTTCTCAATTAGTGATCAAGGGGGAAAGGCCCCTTGTGGGTGGGACCATCTCTGGGCTGGTAGTCTTGGTTCTATAAGAGAGCAGGCCAGGGGCTGGTGAGATGGCTCAGCGGGTAAGAGCACCCGACTGCTCTTCCGAAGGTCTGGAGTTCAAATCCCAGCAACCACATGGTGGCTCACAACCACCCGTAATGAGATCTGACTCCCTCTTCTGGAGTGTCGGAAGACAGCTACAGTGTACATGTAATAAATAAATAAATCTTTAAAAAAAAAAAAGAGAGAGAGAGAGAGCAGGCCAGGGGAAGCAAGCCAGTAAAGAACATCCCTCCATGGCCTCTGCATCAGCTCCTGCTTCCTGACCTGCCTGAGTTCCAGTCCTGACTTCCTTCAGTGATGAACAGCAATGTGGGAGTGTAAGCTAAATAAACCCTTTCCTCCCCAACTGCTTCTTGATCATGATGTTTGTGCAGGAATAGAAACCCTGACTAAGACAAATATTTTCCTAGATTGTAAATCTATCTCATGTCTGCTTCCTATCCTAGTGCAAATAGCTCATAACACATAAAGACTTAATTATATCCCTTTCTAAAAAAGGTTCAATTATTATTATTATAAACTTAAGAAGTCTATAGAACCACTTATTAGGAATTAAGAAATCATCTATTTGTCTACATAGCATTGCTACAAATGAGTACATCTTTGTTGATCTGCAGGAAATCTATCCAATAGGGTGGGCTAATGCTAAGGAATTATTACATTAATTTAATAATGACAGGAAAGGCATATCATCTGCAAGATTCAATCCTGAGACAAGGTCTCTTAGGGCCTTCATTCCCAGAACTCATCCATCACAGGCCATGGAAGAAGAAGAAAAGGAGGAGGAGGAAGAGGAGGAGGAGGAGAAGGAGAAGAAGGAGAAGAAGAAGGAGAAGAAGGAGAAGAAGGAGAAGGAGAAAAAAGGGAGGGGAGGAAAGGGAAGGGAAGGGGAGGGGAGGGGAGGGGAGGGGAGGGGAGGGAAGGGAAGGGAAGGGAAGGGAAGGGAAGGGAAGGGAAGGGAAGGGAAGGGAAGGGAAGGGAAGGGAAGGGAAGGGAAGGGAAGGGAAGGGAAGGGAAGGGAAGGGAAGGGAAGGGAAGGGAAGGGAAGGGAAGGGAAGGGAAGGGAAGGGAAGGGAAGGGAAAGGAAGAAAAAAGGAAAAACAGTAGACCATCTCAGGAAAGTCACCTGCTAGCCTTAGCCTATTCTAGATGGCTCCTGACAATCCCCCACCTAATCATTCCCTCCCATAGTCCCTCCCCCCTCTCCTTCTCCTCTGAGAAGGTAGAAGCCTCTCTGGGTATTCCCCCACCTTTGCACATCAAGTATCTCCAGGGATAGGTGCAACCTCTCCCACTGACTCCAAACGAGGCAGCCCAGCTAGAAGAATATATCCCACAGACAGACAACAGCTTTTGAGATAGCCCCCATTCCAGTTGTTTGGGTCCACATGAAGACAGAACTTTACATCTGCTAAATATGTGCAGAAGCCTAGGTCCAGCCCATGTGTGCTCTTTGGTTGGTGGTTTGTTCTCTGAGAACTCCAAGGGTCCAGGTTAGACGACTCTGTTGGTCTTCCTGTGGAGTTCCTATCCCCTTTGGGGCCCTCAATCATTCCCCCAACTCTCCCGTAAGAGTCTCCAAGCGCCATCCAATGTTTGGCTGTGGGTCTCTGCATCTGTCTGAGTCAGCTGCTGGGTGGAGTCTCAGAGGACAGCCATGCTAGCCTCCTAACTGTAAGCAAAACAGTTAGTAGTGTCATGGATTGGTGCTTGCCTATGGGATAGGTCTCTAGTTGGGCTGGTTATTGCTTCACCATTCCCTCAGTCTCTGCTCCATCCCTCATCCCTGGGCTTCTTGAAGGAAGGATAAATTTGGGCATGAAAGTTTTGTGGCTGGGTTGTTTTCTTTATTATTCCACTGGGGTTCTTGTCTGGCTACAAGAGGTGGTCTCTTCAGATTCTATCTCCCCATTGCTATGAGTCTTAGATAAGGTCACCCCGATTGATTCTTGGGAGCCTCCCCCTGTCTCTGGCACATCCTTGAGGTGTCCCTACCTCACAAACCCCATAGCCCCCACCCCCAACAGCTGCAGATTTCCAAGCATTTTGATGGCCAACTGGACATATTCCCTGTCTCTCCTCACACGAGATCCTGAAACTCCCCAATTCCTCTCACTATCCCCTCTCCTACCGAGTTCTTTCCCTCCATCTGCCTCCTATGACTATCTTATTCCCCATTCTAAGTGAGATTCAAGCATCCTTTCTTGTGCCTTCCTTCTCATTTAACTTCTTTGAGTTTGTGGATTGCAGCATGAATATCCTGTATTTTGTGGCTAATATCCATTTATAAGTGAGCACATAACATGCATGTCCTTTTGGGTCTGGGTTACCTCACTCAGAATGATATTCTAAAGTTTCATCCATTTGCCTGCAAAACTCATGACATCTTTGTTTTCAGTAGCTGAATAGTATTCCATTGTGTATATGTACCACATATTCTTTATCCATTTTTTGATTGAGCCACATGTAGGTTGTTTCCAATTACTGGCTATTGTGAATAAGAATAATATTCAGATTCTTATAACCCACAAAACTATGCTAAAATTGAAGAACATGTAAGAATGTTTGATGATAACAACCCATTAGAATAATATTAACTTCCCAATGGAGACTCTGAAAGCCAGAGGGCCTAGATAGATGTTGTACAAGCTCTAAGAGATCACAGATGCAAATGCAGACTATTACACACAACAAAACTAAGAAAAGCATATCATGATAAAAATAAATCTAAGCTATTTCTATCCACCAACCCAGCTTTACAGAAGGCACTAGAAGGAAAACTTTAATCTGAAGGGGTCAACCACACTCAAAAAAGAAAACAAGGAGTTGTAGGCTTAAATTTTTCAAAACCCTACTTTAACAAGGATTCTTAAATGCTTCAACCTCCCATATAGCCCACCAGCCAAACGTTGGAGAGGAAGGAAGGTAAACAGGACAGAGGAGATGTGGATCTTTGGGGAGACTTCAATCTTTGATGTCAGCCATCCAGTCCAGTAGCCTTACACCGAGCATGAATCTACAGCAATAGTTCAGTCTGTGAATCAGTAGCTGTGGCTCAGTCAACACAAGTCCACAGAAACAGCAAGAAGCCACCGGAATATCACAAGAAGCTCTTTGGTGTGTTTCTCTCTTTGAAGTCACAACAAAAAAAGAACAGTGAATGGCAAAACTATGCCAGAACGTCGTTCACTGTCTGTTGGGTTGTACTTATACCCTTTCCAAACATCACATCATGTGTCCTCTCAACTGTGAATCCCAGCAAAACATCACTTGCCTTTTCACAAGACAGCTTCCAGAAAAAAACACTACGTCTGTTCTCAGCAAAACACCCTCTCATGTGTCTGCTTCAGTAAAATATCCTCTCAGAAGGCAGCTTCCAGAAAAAGATCACATGACACAGCTGAGTCTCCTACAAAACCAGAAACTTCCACTTCAAGGAATAATAAATAATACCAAACCAGCAAGTCAAAGGCATCTGGAGTGGGGGATACAACATAACAACAGAATAATAGGAGTCAACAAACACTGCCCATAGATAACTCTTCAATAGTAATGGTCTCAATTTCCCAATAAAAAGATATAGACTAACAGAACAGATGTGAAAACAAGATCTATCCTTTGACGACAGCCAAGAAACATACATCACCACCATAGACAGACATCTGCTCTGCTTAGGGTAAAAAAATAGAAAGTGGTATTCCAAGCAAAGGAAGCCAAGAAGCAAAGAAGAAGAGCTATTTTCAAATCAAAACTGATCAGAACAGATAGGGAAAATCACTACATGTCCATTAAAGGAAAAATCCACCAGGAGGTCATCTCCGTTCTAAACACTTATGCACCAAACACAAGGACACCTTAAATGAAAGAAACTACTATGGCTAAAATCACAATTCTCCCTCACACAATGATAGTGAGTAACTTCAATGCCCTATCCTTGCCAATAGATAGGTCATATAGATAAAAACTAAACAAAGAAATGTTGGAGTTAATTAATATTATAAATCAAATAGAACTAATAGACATCTACAAAACTGTCTAACCAAACACTACAGAATACGCTTCCTTCTCAGTAACCCATGGAACTTTTTTTTAAATAGATTTTCTTTTATTCCCCATAGGACCTGCCCTTTCTTGAATCTATTGTCCTTCGAGGCCATGATGAAGTTCCAATACCAGCAGGATAAACCTCAAGAAAGAAGACCAAACACTAGTAAAGGGAAGCATCATCACCATGTATAGGAACATACTGAGAGTCTGAAGCAGAATGACTTAAACTCTGTGTGTGTGTGTGTGTGTGTGTGTGTGTGTGTGTGTGTGTGTGTGTTTTATTTAAACAATTTTTATTAGATATTTTCTTCATTTACATTTTTTCCCAGGCATCTTATTATCTGTGCTTTTATTTTTTTTAATTAGGTATTTATTTCATTTACATTTCCAATGCTATCCCAAAAGTCCCCCACACGCTCCCCCACACCCTCCCCCACACACTCCCCCACCCACTCCCACTTCTTGGCCCTGGTGTCCCCCTGTACTGAGGTATATAAAGTTTGCACTACCAATGGGCCTCTCTTTCCAGTGATGGCCGACTAGGTCATCTTTTGATACATATGCAGTTAGAGACACAAGCTCCGGGGGGTACTGTTTAGTTCATATTGTTGTTCCACCTATAGGGTTGCAGTTCCCTTCAGCTCCTTGGGTACTTTCTCTAGCTCCTCCATTGGGGGCCCTGTCATCTATCCAATAGACTGTGAGCATCCACTTCTGTGTTTGCTAGGCCCCGGCATAGTCTCACAAGAGACAGCTATATCTGGGTCCTTTCAGCAAAATCTTGCTAGTGTATGCAATGGTGTCAGCATTTGGAGGCTGATTATGGGATGGATCCCCGGATATGGCAGGCTCTAGATGGTCCATCCTTTTCTCTCAGCTCCAAATTTTGTCTCTGCAACTCCTTCCATGGGTGTTTTGTTCCCAATTCTAAGAAGGGGCAAAGTGTCCACACTTTGGTCTTCATTCTTCTTGAGTTTCATGCGTTTAGCAAATTGTATCTTATATCTTGGGTATTCTAAGTTTCTGGGCTAATATACACTTATCAGTGAGTACATATTGTGTGAGTTCCTTTGTGATTGGGTTACCTCACTCAGGATGATGCCCTCCAGGTCCATCCATTTGCCTAGGAATTTCATAAATTAGTTCTTTTTAATAGCTGAGTAGTACTCCATTGTGTAAATATACCACATTTTCTGTATCCATTCCTCTGTTGAGGGGCATCTGGGTTCTTTCCAGCTTCTGGCTATTATAAATAAGGCTGCTATGAACATAGTAGAGCATGTGTCCTTCTTACCGGTTGGAACATCTTCTGGATATATGCCCAGGAGAGGTATTGTGGGATCCTCCGGTAGTACTATGTCCAGTTTTCTGAGGAACTGCCAGACTGATTTCCAGAGTGGTTGTACAAGCTTGCAATCCCACCAACAATGGAGGAGTGTTCCTCTTTCTCCACATCCACGCCAGCATCTGCTGTCACCTGAATTTTTGATCTTAGCCATTCTGACTGGTGTGAGGTGGAAGCTGTACTACAGAGCAATTGTGATAAAAACTGCATGGTACTGGTATAGCGACAGACAAGTAGACCAATGGAATAGAATTGAAGACCCAGAAATGAACCCACACACCTATGGTCACTTGATCTTTGACAAGGGAGCAAAAACCATCCAGTGGAAAAAAGACAGCATTTTCAACAAATGGTGCTGGCACAACTGGCGGTTATCATGTAGAAGAATGCGAATTGATCCATTCCTATCTCCTTGTACTAAGGTCAAATCTAAGTGGATTAAGGAACTCCACATAAAACCAGAGACACTGAAACTTATAGAGGAGAAAGTAGGGAAAAGCCTCAAAGATATGGGTACAGGGGAAAAATTCCTGAATAGAACAGCAGTGGCTTGTACTGTAAGATCGAGAATCGACAAATGGGACCTCATGAAACTGCAAAGCTTCTGCAAGGCAAAAGATACCGTCAATAAGACAAAAAGGCCACCAACAGATTGGGAAAGGATCTTTACCTATCCTAAATCAGATAGGGGACTAATATCCAATATATATAAAGAACTCAAGAAGGTGGACTCCAGAAAATCAAATAACCCCATTAAAAAATGGGGCTCAGAGCTAAACAAAGAATTCTCACCTGAGGAATACCGAATGGCTGAGAAGCACCTAAAAATGTTCAACATCCTTAATTATCAGGGAGATGCAAATCAAAACAACCCTGAGAATTCCACCTCACACCAGTCAGAATGGCTAAGATCAAAAATTCAGGAACTTTTGTTTTTAAGAGAAAGATCTTTCTGGATGATGGTGTTGATGCATTTTTTTAAAAAGGCAGAAGTGAGGGGTTTCCTGGGTATACTATTCATGGTTCACTTTCTTCTGAAAAGTGAGACTCTCAAATGGAGGAGGGATGAGGTTCCATGGTGTCTCTACACAGACTAGGAACTTCATTCCACAAGCTTCAAGATGAAGCCTCGGTTTATCACCTCTCCCTGTGGTCTAATCCACAAGGTTATGAAAATTATACCACTTTGCTTCTCCACATCCAAATGAGTGAGGAAAGAGAAAGAGGGTGGGAGACAGGGAATCCCAAGCTAATGGACATGTTCCAAGTGGATCCGCCATTGAGGAGGTACCCACCCTACTTGATACCACAGGAGGGAGCACACAGCACATTCACTGAGGTCAGGGCCTCTGACTCTGTCACACTGGCTCAGAAACTGGGGAACTTCACGCAGCAGCAATGGTATGCTAAATGATCTTCATGGAGGCGTGGGAAAAGGACTGATTGAGCTAGTGTAGGTCTCCAAAGCCTACCAGATATGAGAAAACCATTAATAGATTGGAGGTAAGATGTCTGCTGAGGCCAGGGCTGATGCTGAGAACTGAGAAACAGATAGACTATCAGACAAACAGACAGATAGTATCACAGGATCATAAGAGAAGCATCTCAGACCTAAGTAAGAGACCTCATGCAAACCATGAAGGCTTCATCTCTTCAGAAGATTGATTCTGTATGCATTGATTCTTCCTTCCAATGAGGATCTCTATGCAACAGAGTCCACAGAGAAGGCAAAGCAGATGTGAACAGTGCTTTTCTCCTGCCCCCATTCTCTTTCCTCATTCATTTGGACTTGGAGAAGGAAAGTGGTATAAGCTTTGCAACACAGCAACACACAGGATCTGCTCTAAGGTTGTTCTTGATAAGCTTGTGGACAGGTGAACTGATCTCTTGGGATCTTTGTGATTGTTTCTTCTCACTTTGTCTTTGCAACCAGGTAAAGCAGGCTTGCACAAAAAAAAAAAATTATTGGAGTGGAATCAGGTAGCCACTAATTTGAGACCAAATTCTGATATTTCAATGACTATGACATCTCAGCAAGGCTCAATTTCCTCATCTGTAAAATGGAAACAGCAATACTCAGGGTTGGTGAGGTCTTAAAAAAGAACAGACCAAAAATAAAACACTGTGTCAATTACTCCAAAATGCACAAAATTTCAAATGGTCATTAATTAAGCAAGAATAAACTTTATAATCAATGATACGTTCCTGTGTACCTGCCAGCTGTGTTTAATTTCCAGTAACACATGAAAGGATGAAAGCACCAAGTCTCAATACTGATCTGTACAGATTCAACATTGTTCTCAAGCAAGTGAACTCTCCGTGTATAACTAGCAAGCCTGTGATCCCCTGTGGAACACAGAGGGGGTACTTTAAACATTCCACTGTGTTTTCTGTTCATCCCACTGGAATGAAAACAATAAGTCATAGAAAGTAACTAATTAAATGTATGATCTTCCTGTTTTGTGATATCCTAAAAGTCCATTGAGTTCTCCCTAAACATGTATTACTACATATACCAAAGGGACTGTTAGTATGATTAAATCAGAACATGAATTTACAGCAGCTGTTCTCAACCTCTGGTTCTCAAAACCCTTTGGATGTCAAATACTAGATACCCTGCATATCAGATATTTTACAATATGATTCATAACAGTAGCAAAATTAGAGTTATGAGGTAGAAATGTAAAAATGATGTGGCTGAGGTTACAACATGAGAGTCAAAGCATCAGGAAGGTTGGGAAACACTGACTTAATTGAGGTCTTAGTCATGCCCTACATGCTGAGTATTCAATACACTCTCCCCACACCTTCATACCTCTCAGCCACGTTCTATCATGTCCTACTTATTTCAATAAAGATAAAGTGCCCTCATGATGGTCAACACAAACAATGGCCTTCAGGCTGAATCAGCCCATCACCAGTTTTTGTAAATAAAATGTGCCATGGACCAGGCTCAGTTGGGCCCCCTCAATCCGTGGGAATTAGGGGTTCCAGCAGGTGGGAATGGAGTTGGCACTAATTGACAAAGGGACACAGACACAGGGACTACTGTATCTGGATGTAATTTTTCACAAAGCAAACACCAGTCTTATATAATACAGAAAACAAAGAAGTAGTGTGTCACAGCAGGCAAAGTACATTGAAGAATCTGACACAAAACAGAGGAATGACTTCAAAGGACTGACAGGAACCAGGTAATGTTTACAGTAAAGATAAAACAGCCCTGCCTAGAGTCAGGTAATGTCAGGTAAGGATTTCACACCCTAGTCACAATTTATGCTACTCCTTTGAGCCTTGTGAAAGCTAGCACCAGGGGGCTCTGCTCTAGCAGACCTTCTCATGAATAATGCAATACCACAGCCACCCCTCATTTCCTAGGTCTTGGTAAATTCTTGCATATGAGAGTAACTTGGCTGTTCTTTTAAGTATCTGTAGAGAATCTCCATTTGTCAGAAGAATTCACCAACTTTCTTCTAATATGTAATGTAGTCTACTATACCTGGATGTAATGAAGATTTTAAGTATACTTTCCTAAGCTTGCCCTGAGACTTCTAACTCTTATCCAGTAAAATACTGTAAGAAAGCATGCAAGATCCTACACAATATTGCAGGAACAAATCTGGGGCATTCTAGCTCTGGGAATGCCAAGGTTCTAGGAAGCTGTTTCCTTGAAACTCTGCCTCAGGACTGCTTCCAGGTTTTTAAACCTGTCACACAAGTCACTACTGGAGTGGATGTAGTAAAAATGTACTTCCTCTCCCCCATATTCTCATACACTACAGATGCCTGTGTTTGTGCTTCAGCAGCAGAGATGAGACTTTACACATATGCAACATGAGTCTAAAAGCTGACACTAATACCTGGATGCTTAGAAGAACAGTTCCATGATCCCTGATCAAGGTCCCCCTCCCTTTGTGTTGCTGTCCTGCTTCCTGGGAGCCACTTTGAAGGATGCACTTACCACGTCATTGTGGGATCCAGGAGTGTCAAGACCTAGCCACAGATTCAACACCACCAGAGGGAAGAGTCATGAGAATTTCTGATAAGGAAACAAAGCTTGTCCAAGCCAGATCTGTGGTTCCCAGCCCTGCCTTTCTCCCACGTTGGATCTATAAAAGCAGGAACCAGGACAGGAACAGCCTAGAAGCTCACCAAGGCCTCAACACTGGCAAAATGCAGGCCCTACTATTCCTGATGGCACTTCTCTTGCCTGCTGGAGCTGGAGCTGGTGAGTTTGTCTTCATCTCCCTAACCTCTGAGTTTTCAGAAACCAACCTTAATCTCTTATCTTTGGCAACAGAGACCCTAACATGAGGCAGGATCTTAAAATAACATAGTCCAGGGGAAATCTGTAGGTCAAGAATGAAAAACTAATTCCCCTTCATCAAATTACTCTCTGTTCTGATGGGCAGCTCTTCTGTGGCCTTCCCTTAGTGTTGAGGAAGACAGGATGAGGGTGAGGAGAAATGCCTAATGGATTGGAAACCCAGAAATATGAATGGGCATTGTGTTCTGAATGAAGGATGATGGTGGACAGGGAGGACTGGGGAGCAAAGATCAACAGGAGAGAAAAGACCAAAGGACATGTGGAGGGGCCTGAGCCCCATGTGAGGTGGGGTGGGCTTGGAGCAGTCGCTCAGCTTTAACTCCAATCTCCTGTGTCAGCACAGTGTTGGGGGGGGGGGGTCCTGAAACTCTGTGACTAGGGACAGGGGCTTCTTTGTTCCAGAGGAGATTATTGGTTGTGTTGAGTCTGGACCATACCCCCATCCTTACATGGCCTATCTAGAGTCAGCACTGAGAGAAATTACACAGTCAACTGTGGTGGGTTTCTCATAGCCCCACAATTTGTGATGACTGCTGCACACTATAGAGGAAGGTAAGAGGCTTTTCTAATTGTGAGGAAATGCAGGAACCAGAGTCCCAGAGCAGCAGAGGCCTGAGAGTCTCTGAGCGCTGCTCATCTGCAGATGGGCTCTCCTTACACAGAGAGGAAAAGGGAGCACAAGGTCACTCACTGAACCATCTCATGTGTGGTCCTGGTTTCACCAGAGCGCAGATATGGGCAGTGTATAACTCAGTTTAGAGTGCCTGTCCACCATGTGAAAAACCATGCGTTCAATTCTAGTACTGAGAGTGGGGAGAGTTCCCAGCCCTGTGTTTCCCTGAGCCATGTCCTTCTGGCAAGGCTGTGGTCCTGGGAGCACCATCTCAAGTCTCTCTAGGGACTCTGCCATGGGATAGAGAAGAAAGACCCTGCAGCCCCTCTCCTTGGAAGGATGCCTCCTCCTAAGACCAGGTCTTTTCATTGCTTCTTTTCTCAGTCAACAGAGAAATCACTGTCACCCTCGGAGCACATGATGTGAACAAGACAGAATCCACACAACAGAAGATAAAAGGTGAAAGACAAATTGCTTACCCAAAATACAACTTCTCTTCTAAGCTCCATGACATCATGTTACTGAAGGTGCCCTTATTTTGCCCTGCTTAAGTCTCCCATCCTTAACTCTCCTCCCGACTCGGGTCTTTGAATTCTCTCTTGCCCAATCCTTTTCCTCAGAACCCAATCCTGAATTCTATGTCATTAAGGACCCACTGGGAAAGGACCCATTTCCCAGCATCCTTCAGTGCTTTGCCATCTCTTCTCTCCTTCCCCCAACAGCTTGAAGAGCAAGCTGAGTTGACTTCTGCTGTGGATGTAATTTCCCTGCCTGGTCGCTCTGACCTTATCAAGCCTGGGAAGATGTGCCTGACAGCTGGGTGGGGCCTAACTGGAGTGGCAGATCCTTCTTCAGATACACTCAAGAAAGTGAAACTGAGAATCATGAATGAAGAGGCCAGTAAAGGATAAAGGCATTATGACAATAGCTTCCAGGTCTTCGTGGGCAGTCCTAGAAGGAAGAGATCACCATATGAGGTGAGGACACACCCGCTCTTCCTCCCCTCATCAGGCAACAGCATCAGTGGAGGAAGTGTGCCAAACAGCCCTCCATGGCAGTGACTAATACCTGTGTTCTTAGCTCCTATCCCTGAGGCTCTGAGAACTGACATTCTCCCTCTCTGTCTCATGTCCCTGTGCCAAAGCCCTGCCCACAACCTTCCCATGAGGCGCCAGAAAACAACAGAAGGGAGTAAAGGGAGACATGTTAGCACTGGGGCAAGGCAGGGGAGGGGGGTTAGGAGGGGGCTGGAATCAGACAGTACAATCGCTAACTTATTCTTACAGGGAGCCAGGACCTCTTATTTCACTCTGGAATTAGCTATGGGAGGGGGTCCATAGTTGCAGGAGAGTAATCGTTGATCTTAGTCTGTCATTTCTTACATACAGGGAGACTCCGAGGGACCTCTACTGTGTGCTGGGATGGCCCATGGTATTGTATCTCACGATTGTGAAGACGCAAAGCTCCTGCAGTCTTCACCCGAATCTCCTCATATGTACCCTGGATTAATAAAGTCATAAAGAGCTTGTAGGTAAGAAGCCTGACCTGCATGAGTCAGAGTCTCCAAGAGAGAGCTCTTCTGATAACCCATGGGTTCAACAAAGGCCTTCCGAAGCTGTTCCAAGGCTGTCTCCAGTCTGTTCCCAGTCTGTTCCCAGTCTGTTCCCAGCTGGTCCCCAGCCTTCCCCCGGCTTCACCCCAGCCTGTCTGAACCTTGGAGGATCTCAAAAATACACAAGTCTGTGATGATGGACTGTTCCCTGTAATGCACCTCAGTAAAGCCCTAACCTCCAGCAGCTGTGTGACTCCACTCTGGGCTCTAAACACTCAGTCTCTCTCTATGCTCAATGAAGAATTGATTTGAGCTACTATCTTGCCATGTTAGCAATCTCAGCTACTGGCATAGGGTGTGACACTGTGGATTATTGAATATTATCTAACACGCATGACTGTGAACAGTAAGATTTCACATCCAGGGTAATGTGCACTGTTCTATTCTTCCCTCCACTGTCCTGTCTTCTCATCTTCTCCCTCCTCGTCTCTCAGCTCTTCTGCTCACAAACCCCATGCCTTAGCCACTGCATCTTCCCACACATCATAACAGACTCCATGCCTAGGTCAGATATGGCTGCTGATCCTTGTGTCCTCACCACCTACCCTGCCATCACCATCCTCTCAGTATTGCACCTGCAGCTAGAGCAGAGCCTGCCCTCGGAAGTCCTTGGAGCATGACTGTGGCTGTAGCAGTCACAATGGAGAGCATCAGAACTTTCTGGAGCCAAACACAGGGCAGAACTAGCCTGTGATGGGAAGAGACCCTCGAGTACTTTGCATGTACTAGTATTCAGCATGGTGGCTCTAGACCTGCATCTGAGCCACACCCATTCAACTGCCATCTTCCTCAAAGATCCAGGCTTTCAGAAGGATGCCTGAGTTGGACGAACTTCTAAGTGGCCTGCTCTCCTCTTACGAGCCAAAGTGCTCATTGTCCTTAGTCAAGGGAAGCAATGCTTTAACTACAGGGTTCTGTGGATTCTCAAGGGGAAAAGACCACACATGAGGTCTGCTGTGCCCTAAAGAGGCTTAATATGATGGGCGTGGCCCTCTGGCTACTACTATACAATGAAAACTGCTGCCATGACCAGCCCCTGACTAGAACCTCAGCACCTTAGCCCTCCCCACAGCCTGCAAGACTCATGGATGGGTTTCCATCTTCAGCACTGTTCAGTACAGATGTAAAGATAGCTATCAAATACAATACTGACTATAAGTTCTGTTCTAACTCTATGGGAGCAGGGAACATACATGGGAATTAAAGAACCTAAAAGAATCTTTAAGAAATTAAAGAATCACCGGGCGTGGTGGTGCACGCCTTTAATCCCAGCACTCGGGAGGCAGAGGCAGAGGCAGGCGGATTTCTGAGTTCGAGGCCAGCCTGGTCTACAAAGTGAGTTCCAGGACAGCCAGGGCTATACAGAGAAACCCTGTCTCGAAAAATCAAAAAAAGAAATTAAAGAATCTGTCAGATTATATATACATAAGTGACCTTTTTTTTTTCTAACTCTTATTTATAGTTGTATAACTAAATGGCACAACCTTTTTTTTCCATTTTTACTTAGATTGGTGTGGTTTGAACATAGTCTCACAGTGTAGTTCAGACTGACTACCAACTCATGATGCTTCTGCCTCAGCCTCCCTAGTGCTGGGACCCAAAGCATGCTCCACCACCCCTGGCTTATACAAAAGTCTCAAAATGTGAAATACAAATCAGAGACAGGAGCGGTGTCTTTTCTTAGCAGAGGTGAATACTCACTAACCTGCAGCTGAGGGCACACTGCCTCTTTCCCCACAGTCTAGGAAGGACATGTACTTGGGACAGTCTTCCTCCCTGAAGTTGGGCAACTGGAGGTGAGGAGAGAGTGATTGTCCCATCCTGTAGCCTGGCCCACAGTAATAGGGGAGAAGGTGGAGACTCCTGAGAGCTGAGCTGAGGGCACAGGCTGAATGGCTTCCAGAAAAGTCACCTCTACAGAGCAAACTCCATCACATGGTCCTCTGGTGACCCAAAGGCTCCAAAATCAAGATAAGAGACTCATCAGTACTCATGACTTCTAACGGTCATGCTTAGGCACGGTGGAAGGGGGGCAAAAGCTGCAGGCCCAGTGGACATTGGGAACAAGAGAACAGTCATGGTCTCCCAGGGTCAGCGAGGGACACATGCAGATAAGGACACAGGCACCCGTTATGGGTACAGTAGCAGTGCTGGGCAGCCTAGCTTAAGAAAACCTCAAAGAGTATCCTAGCAGCAGATACACACAGACAGTGTCCAAAACAAAGTACAGCTCAGCCAACAGCAGCTGAAGAAAGTGTCCAAGAAGTCAGCAGGTGTTCACCCAAGCTTGGCAAAAGTAGAAACATAGCCCAGAAGCAAAAACAGGTAAATCTGAAGGTGCAGAAAACACAAGAGTGCAACGGAAGGGATGTAAGTGCTAACCGGTGACTAACGGAGAGTCACATTCAGAAACAAACAAAACAAAAACAAAAACAAAAAGCTCACAATGAGGAGAATCCAGCCTCTGGTGAGCAGGGGTTATTACTCTCCTGCAGCAGATGTTACCACCTGACCCCATCTGTTCTTCTGACACCCAAAGGAATGGTTTTATTAATTAGTTTGTAAATGAAAATTTCTAGTAGCTCTGGAAACATTTTTAGGAAGGAAAGAATATGACCTTATATCATTTTTAAGCACAAACAATGTTTGAGTTATGTTTCATTCTGATTTGTTTTATATAAGGTCTTGCTTGAAGCCCGGGCTAGCCTTGAACAAATACCATACTCTTGCCTCAGTCTCCTGGGTACTGAGGATGCCAGTGTGCACCACTCTGCCCAGCTTTTCATCCTATAATGCAAAGCTACTCCATGTTAGCATGGAGTCGCCGTTGTGCACAGAATACATCTTGAACATCTCAATTTCTTCTAGTGCTACATTACTAAATTATTTCCTCAGAAACAAATCCTAAACTTGACATAGGATTGCATGCAGGTAATGCTAACATTAGGGAGGCAGAAGCAGGAGGAACACGATTTGAGGCATGGTCTCATTTACATATGGAGTTCACAGCTAACCTGGGCTACAAGAAAGCCTGCCTGCCTCAAAATAACAGCTGAGAAGGGAGGGGAAAGAGTAGGAAGGAAAGAAGAGGAACAGAGGGAGGGAGAGAGGGAAGGAGGGAGGGAGGGAGAGAGGGAAGGGGGGAGGGAGGGAGGAAAGGAGGATATGAGTCACTCCTGGGTGACAGCTGTCCCAGCCAGAGCTGCATGCACTCTATAACACATTCCATTGTGATAGGTCAGTTTTCCCAACAGGCTTACAATGATGTACATAATTGAAATTTTGAATATATTCTGTATAAATTATTACACTGTAAATTAATCAAACCTTTTGAACAGTTTTTGTGCTCATGTCTTGGAACACTGGGTCCCCAGGTAGTGGTACTGCCTTTGGAAGGTTGTAGAACCCTAAGAGGTGCAGTCTCATGGGAGGAAGCTGTTTGGTGCAGGCTGGTTGTGAAGTTTTATGTCAGAGTGGCACTTCCTGTCTGCTGATACAGTGCGACTCGCCCTTCACAGTTCTGCCACAATGTGTTTCCATCATGAACTGTGTCCTCAAACTGTAGCCATGAGGTTTCTTATCACACCTTTCAAGGAGCAACAAAAACAACAGGTTTCATCAGTCACTGCCTTAAGTAAAGGCAGCATCTCCTACTGACCCCCATTGCTTTGTAACTAATCACAATCCCAGCTTCCTGATCTTCAAACCATAATTGAACTCTGAAGTGCACAACATAGACAGCAGCCAAGGGAGGCAGCAGAGAAAGCAGAATTCTGGGAAACTGTAGCAGACAAAGAGAATGCAGGAAAATCATGGGATCGGTGTTTATGAGGTTGATGCCCTGCTGGGGACTGAACCTTATCTCCTCCCCCACCTACAGCCAAGCCAAGAGATATAAGCCAATGCTGGTGGACCTGAGCCATGGTGTTGTGGAGCCAGCTCCCTAGTTCTATATGACCTATCCCTCCGTTTTCAAGGACACAAGAGGAAAACCTTGCCTTGGGCTCTGGGGCTTGCTCTCACCGATGCAGAGCCGCCAGACAAGACATCTCCAGCTCCAGCTCCTCCTCTTCCCTGCTAGTGATGCAGGGTCAGAGGACAGCTCTCAGCATTAGCAAAGGAAAACACAGGACCTGCAGTTACATTCCCACCTAGGAACTAAACCTCCAGTCGGTCTCCAAGAGAAATGGCACTGCACTGTGTGGCCTTCTCTTCATTAGACTCCTTCTGAGTCCAGAGAAGCATCGAGAAGATACTTAAAATGTGTTTAACAGTTAATGGTAGAATGATCATGGTCTCAGTTTCTAGTCTACATTTGTAAACAGACAGTAGTGGTATTTCCCAGGGTAGTTTTAACAACAAAAGAAAAGGTGCTAACTCTCAGACAGTGACATAGTTTAGAACCATCCAGGCTTCTGGAGAAAACTGCCTACCTCATACCCATAACCCTAACTTCCTCTCACACTTACCAAGAATATTTCTCTAGGATGGTTAAGCAGAAAGGACCCTTAATTTGAAATCAGAAAGATCTAATTCTAAACCGTAAGAGCTAAAGGTCAGGTCAACAAATTGAAACAGTAATAAGTATTTGATGAGGTTGCTATGAAAGTAACAATGTTCCTAACGGAATGACACTAAATTGCATACACAGTCTGAGGAAATGGTCATGCCATCTCTTCTCTTTCAGGTTGAAGTCCCTGAGGTCCTATCCTAGACTTGGCTTCCTCCTTTAGTGTTTGTTGTTTTTTCTCTCTGTCTCTTCTTCAGGCAATAACCACAGGTTCCAAGAAAAAGAAATGCAAGCTAATGTCAGATTTTAGGTAACCCTTATTTAAGGAGAATGCTGTTCAAGTTTTAATAAATAGTGAAATAACATGGAATGAAATAGCATAAAAACTAACTGTGTATATTGTATTTCTTTCTTTACTTTTTAAATTTTCCATACATCAAAATATGATCATATCCATTTCCTAACTCAACCCCTGTACATGTCTATACATGTATATGTCCTTAGAGTCTTTTTCCAAAACACATTTCCTGGTGAGGGCTATAATAATCACAGCCTCTGTGCTCCTGGAGTCTCACTGCAAAGATTATCCTCTACCCAAGATTCTAGGGATCTATAACAAGTTGCCCTAACTAGGAAGGTAAGATCCCTTCATATTCCGTCCTGACACTCCTAACCCACACAGAGGCACAGTTGAGGACCTATCTGAGTATCTGGGATCCAAGAGTCCAGGCTTCAGTTTCACCTCTAGTAAAACAGTGGTATTCCCGGGGAGTGTCCAGTTATGAAGACAACTTAAAGAAGACGCCTTGACCACACAGTTCCTGTGATAACAGCTCTGCCACTCCCCTGCCCGCTGGGAGTAATAAGCCTAAGGCCCAAATATGAAGCCTGCAGCAGCCCTGAGGAGGCCCTCTGAGAGGATGCATCTTCTTACTCTTCATCTGCTGCTCCTTCTCCTGGGTTCCAGCACCAAAGCTGGTGAGTGCTGGGGTCGCTCCCTCTCCAATCTGCAGGGTCAGCTCCTAAAAGAACAAAGCTTAGTGTGTCATTTGGGACTCTCAAATGGGACTCATAGCCCTTCTCAAGACCTTCAGAGTGAAGTCTTCTTGTGGGATGTCCTGCCCATCCTTTAAGGCTGGCATGGTTTCTAGGAACACAGGTGCTTGTGCTGACTGACAGAGAATCCTAAAGTCATTGGGAGAAAGACAGATCCAGGATACCAGGCACATTCTCTTCATCTTTGAGTCCCAAGACAGAAGATCACCTTGTGATGTTGCTGTTCTGTGCCTCTGAGCAGGGCAGGGCAAGAGGAACCTGGACAGCATGTGCTGCAGGAAGGAAGATGGGCTAGGGACACAGCAGAGTGTAAAATATCAGAAGTAGGAGACTGCCTAAGTCTAAGGCAGGATTGGATCCTTGAGAAAGAAGTGACTTTGTGGCAGAGGGCGGGCTGTGGGTGAGAGGAGCTGACAGAGATGCCTGAGAGAAGTATGGCAGAGTTTAGGGCAAGAAGCCAAGGGAAGCCGCTCTCAACCTTTCCCCGACTGTGTACGAGAAAGAGAGCACCCATGCCTATCTCAGGTCGTGGGGTTCTGTGTTCTAGGAGAGATCATTGGAGGCACGGAGTGCATACCACACTCCCGCCCCTACATGGCCTATCTGGAAATTGTCACTTCTGAGAACTACCTGTCGGCCTGCAGTGGCTTCCTGATAAGAAGAAACTTTGTGCTGACTGCAGCTCACTGTGCGGGAAGGTGAGACAAGGCGCTGCTTATCCTTAATACGAAGTAAACCACGGGATAGCAACCTGGGACACATGCAAGTGGACCTGAGAGGGATCCTGAGCCTAGGTCAACTGACAAATGTCATTAAATAGATGCCATGAGCCTCAATCACTATAAATGCAGCTCCCCTCAGAGGAGAGAGAGGATTCTCCAATATGGCCCCTCCATGTCCCCTTAAACCTGGAAGATGCCCACAGCTCACTTGTCGGGATCTACCCAGTAGTTTTCTGGGGGTCTCTCCTTGCTATTTTCAAGAACACCGGCCATCAGTTCCAAGGTCCACAGCCCAACATTTTTAAGGAAGGAGGAACAAGCCCACAGGACCCTTTCTATTTCCTGAACTCCTGACTAGTTTTTGTTGTAGAAAATGGACCCCCTTCAAATTCTCCAAATTGGGGAGGATTAACCCTACCCCCAGGGCCTCCATTTCTTGCTCATTCCCCAGCAATTCCTGGGGAGCCAGCTCTGGGAAGTGTGTCTGCTCCAGAAAATACCCTTTCTCCAAGCCTTTTCTCTCCTGACTCAGGCCCAAGTGCAGGTATTTCCACATTGCTCTCCCGATTAAACACTGAGCCTGTCAACACCACAAGGAGCCCAGAAAGTGGGGATTGGAAGAGGCCCCTGACCCAGGGAAGAATTCCAGCCTTTTTCCAAAATACATTCATCTCTGAGCCTGTCACTGTCTCTGCTTGCCCTTTCTTTTTGTTGTTGCCAATGTTGGGTTTATTGGTGGCTTGCTTTTGAGGCACAGTCCCCTGTAGCTCAGGCTGGCCTCAAACCAACTATGTAGCTAAGGATGATGACCTTGACTTCTAATCCCCCTGCCTCCACCACCCAAGTGCAGAGATTATAGGCATGAACCACCATGCCAGTTTATACAGTGCTGTGCCTCAAACTCAAAGATTCCCGAATGCTAGGCAAGCACTCTACCCATTGCTCCATCCTCAGGCCCTATCCTTTCTCACAACAGGTCTATAACAGTCCTCCTAGGAGCCCATAACAAAACATCTAAAGAAGACACGTGGCAGAAGCTTGAGGTGGAAAAGCAATTCCTTCATCCAAAATATGATGAGAATTTGGTTGTCCACGACATCATGCTACTGAAGGTAACAGGCTTCTCCCTCCATTGTACTCCTGGAGACTTTTTCTTCTGGTCCCCATTGCCCTGAATATCCCTTGCCCTGCCTTGGACAGCACTCCCTCTTATTCCCCTGTTAGACTTGGTACGTTGCCTGGAACTACCCCCTAGTCCACAGCCCTGGCTAAGAGTCCCTCATTCCCTTCACAGTTGAAGGAGAAAGCCAAGCTAACCCTAGGTGTGGGAACCCTCCCACTCTCTGCCAACTTCAACTTTATCCCACCCGGGAGAATGTGCAGGGCAGTTGGCTGGGGCAGAACAAACGTGAATGAGCCAGCCTCCGACACACTGCAGGAAGTAAAGATGAGACTCCAGGAGCCCCAAGCCTGCAAACACTTCACCAGTTTTCGACACAATTCCCAGCTGTGTGTGGGCAACCCCAAGAAGATGCAAAATGTATACAAGGTGAGTCTCTTGCCAGGTTTTCCTAAAAGCACTCCTGGGAGCCAGAGTTCTAGAAGCAGGGTGGGGTGGAAGATTGTCAGCTAATCATAGTGTTTAGGAATCACCAAGTGAGGAAACAAAGTATCCATCTTCCCAGGGCTATCCTGGGTCACCTCTTCTGCTGTTCAGACAGAGAACATGGGGTGATATGAGGAAGATAAGTAGGCTGCCCCCCAAGGCAATGATGTGGCATCAGGCTCTAGACCTAACTGCAAGATGAAATGGGTGGGTAGAGGTAGAGGCTGCCCTCCTATCCATTCATGTTTCCTCTCTGCCCCACCCCCAACAGGGAGACTCTGGAGGACCTCTGCTGTGTGCTGGGATAGCCCAAGGCATTGCATCCTATGTACATCGGAATGCAAAGCCCCCTGCTGTCTTTACCAGAATCTCCCATTACAGGCCCTGGATCAATAAGATCTTGAGGGAGAATTAACTCTGGAGCTTTTGCCAGCCTGTGAGGAAATCTGGAACTGGAATAGTGCAGGTTTTGTGTGCCATGCGATCTGGCCTGTCTGTAGTTCCTGCTGAAGCCCTGCCTGGTCCCTGAGCTTCCAGAAGGTTCTTACAAGTCACAGAATGTTCCTAAAAGCCACCATCTTCATTAACCTCAATAAAGACCCAGATTGTCAACTGCAATGTGTCTCTCCTCTCAGCTGCTCTCTTCTCCCTGTGTACAACAATCTGATTCTCACCTTAACTAACTTAGGATTTGGAAGAGGGTATGAGGGGCTTGGGCGTGGTATGAAGGACCAGGCAGAGACAGAAAGATACTTAAAGAAAAAGGTAGAGATATGGAATAACAAAGTAAAACTAAGTGTATTCCTGGGTAGGCGAGGTCTGTATGTCCAGCTTAAACAAGAAATTACACCCATCCTCTCTTTACTATTTCTCTTTCTATCTCTTTCTCTCTCACCTGTCTCTCAGTGAGCGGTGTGTGTGTGTGTGTGTGTGTGTGTGTGTGTGTGTGTGTGTGTGTGTGTGTGTGTGTGTGTGTAAAATGTGTGTGTGTTGTGATGTGTATGTGTGTGTACAGATATGTGTGCCTATGCATGCACAAGTAGACCTGAAGAGAATATCAAATATTTTCTTCTTTTATTCTATCACTCTCTGCCAGAACCCTTTGAGACAGGCTCCTCAATGATCCTGAAGCCACACTGGTGGTCAGAAAGCCCCAAAGATCCTCCTGTCTCAAGTGCTGGGGTTACACACAAACTTAGCCACACACTATTTTCTATAAGGGTGTTGGGGATTCAAACTCGGGTCCTCATGCTTTCACAGCAAGCTCTCTTAGCCACTGAGCCATCTCCCATTCCCTAACTTAACTACTAACCCTATGCCAATTCCAATTTATATAATAATTCAGAATCACTGAGAATATTTTAAATAGCAAACTGGATGTGGGATCTTTAAAGTATTTCTGGCCTCTCTCCAGTAGATGTCAGTAGCAACACTCTACACACCCAGACAAAATCCCTCCAGCTATTGATCCATGTCCCTGAGGGCAAAGGTGCAGAACGAACTTCATCTTAAATAACTTAGGATGTACACAGTCGGTACAGGTAGGACAGCTAGGATCAAACAGTCTTCTCGGAGCTCATCTGGAAAAGCGATCTCCCATCTGTAGAGCTCTAAGGGGAGGCAGAGGGGATTGCCCCTCAGACGCTGCCATAGAACAGATGGCCAGGAACAACAAGATGAGAAATGATCACAAGGCCAGCTTGAGCAACATCCACCCATCCACAAATTGCTCAGTACAGACATTTGTCCGCAAGAGCAATGGTTGTCAGAAAGCACACAGCAGGATAAGGACACCATCTGCCCATAAAGAAGTGGCTGGAGGAGAGCCTGTGGTAGCATGAGGACACCAATCAGAGGCTAAGGCTGGCAACAGCCATGGCTTCTGAGGGCAGGGTGGATCCCTTTGATCAAGTTATTTCCGGGGATTCCTTAAGAAGTGAAAGGGACATGTGTGAAGACTGTTGTATAAAGATTTGAATCTCAACATACTTAATTTTAAAGCACACTGGAATACCATCCATGGAACAGAATTTAAATGGTAGATTTACAGGGCTGAGTGTTTTGATAGTTAATAATTTGTTCTCAGACATATTTAATAATGCAGAAATTTCAGTACAATGCTTTTTTAAAAGCAATTTGAAAATCTTTCCATGGTAGCGTCTCAGTTTTAATTATATATGGTGTGTAGCCATCCTAAAAACTGCTGGAAGTGGCTATATCAAAATAATGTTGGAAATAGTCTCTAGAGGACAGGACTAACAGCAGTTTGTGCTTTGTTGATACACCTGTGTGTCCTGACCATAGACTCTGCACCAGGAAAGTGCATACACTCGTCTCCAGTCCCCCACTGGTCCAGCACTGCTCCATGGGCATCCTGTGCTTACGGCTCACACAGCTGAGCCATCCTGAAAACTAGAGAAGCTGAACCTTCCTGAGGTCCCCTGGGCCAAGGAACAGAAATGATAGACTTTTCTCTTTCCTTTTAATTCATTTCTATCTCCTGACCTCAATTTCCTCTCCCTTCTCTCTTCCTAAACCCTCCCCCATCTGTTCTCTCCCCCTCTCCAACCACTCCTCCTCCATATTCCTTCAGAAGAGGGCAGTCTCCCATGGGTATCAAGCAAACATGGCTTATTAAGTTGCAGTAAAGCAGGCACTTCCTCTCCTATAAAGGCTAGATGAGGAAACCCCATAAGAGGAGAGGGTCTCAAAGGCAGGCAACAGAGTCAGAGGCAGTCCCTGCTCCCACTGTTAGGCATCCCACAAGAAGACCAAGCTACACAACTATGCCATATGTGCCGAGGGCCTAGGTCAGATCTATGCAGGCTCCCTGGTTGTGGGTTCAGTCTCTATGATCCCCTGTGAGCCCAGGCTAGTTGATTCTGTGTGTTTTTTTGTGTCCTTGACCTCACCAGCTCTTAAAATCCTTCCTCCCCATCCTCCACAGAATTCCCAAGCTCTACCTAATGTTTGGCCTTGGGTCCCTGCATCTGTTTCCATCAGTTGCTAGATGAACTCTCTGATGACAATTGAGTTAGGCATCAGTCTATGAGTACAGCAGAGTAGCATTAAGAGTAGTTTCATTGCCTTTTTTTTTTCCAATCGTGTTTGATTCTATCATGGGTCTCTGACTATCTAGCCTCTGGATCCTGACCCTCCAGGCACTGGGGGGGGGGGGGGGGGCGCTCCATCTCATGGCATGGGGCATGGATCTCAAGCTGGACCAGTTATTGGTTGGCCACTTGCACGATTTCTGTGCCATCTTTACCCCCGCAGATCTTGTAAGCAGGACAAATTCAAAGGTGTTGTGGCTGGGGGGATGTTCAAATCTCTCCACTGGAAGTCTGCCTGGTTTCAGGAGATAACTGGTTCAGGCTCTGTATCCCCCACGGCCAGGCCAGGAGTCTTAGGTAGTCAAGCTTCTTTGTCTACCTCCCACAGGTCACACGGATTGCATTAACAACTATTATTTAATCTTCAATTTGAAAAAAGGGAGATCATCTACTGAAGGCAGTTTATTTTTTTACAGACAAATGGCTATTGCCCATTCTGGATATATTATTAACATGGTATTTTCTTTGCTTGGCTACCTTAAGCAAATGAGATAAATAATTCCCAACTCTCCCCTCTGCTTTCCTTAAAGCAACTAGGTGATTTCCCACTTCCAGGATTAAGATTCCTCAACACCCTTGCCTTTCTCCTAGGCCTATAGCAATGAAGCACTAGTGTGATGTCAATCAAACTCTTACAGGCTTAGCATGTGCTCTACCCACTCTCTTCTTTTGGTGTAAAAAATTATATATATATATATATTTGTCTTAGTCAGGGTTTCTATTCCTGCACAAACATCATGACCAAGAGGCAAGTTGGGGAGGAAAGGGTTTATTCGGCTTACACTTCCATGCTGCTGTTCATCACCAAAGGAAGTCAGGACTGGAACTCAAGCAGGTCAGGGAGCAGGAGCTGATGCAGAGGCCATGGAGGGATGTTCTTTACTGGCTTGCCTCACCTGGCTTGCTCAGCCTGCTTTCTTATAGAACCAAGACTACCAGCCCTGAGATGGTCCCACCCACAAGGGGCCTTTCCCCCTTGATCACTAATTGAGAAAATGCCTTACAATTGCATCTCATGGAGGCATTTCCTCAACTGAAGCTCCTTTCTCTGATAACTCCAGCTGTGTCAAGTTGACACAAAACTAGCCAGTACATATATATATATATATATATATATATATATATATATATATATATATAGAGAGAGAGAGAGAGAGAGAGAGAGAGAGAGAGAACAGACACCGCCCTGCCAGGGTTCTGCACTTCTGTTATGATTATTCCACAGGTTTGTGTCTGTGAGGAAATGAAGGCAACACTGCTGCTGCAGGCAAGATGGAGACTGACCCACCATCTCCCTTGGACCTTTGTGGTGTCACAAAGTTGCCTTTATCCAGGCCCACCATCTGACTATAGACTTTTGAGACAAGCAGGCAGTGGTATCTACAGATGATGACAGCTTTGGGTCCCTCCAGCGGCAGGTGAACTCTCTTGCTGGGGCCTAATGACTGCTAAACTTAGGGGCATTTTTCATAGTAGTGAGGAAGAATGTTATATCAATGTAAATGAATCCAATGCTGTTTAAGACCAATGTGATATCCTCAGAAAACTCTGTACAGACTTGCTCTAGAGGTTTCAGTCCACTGAGCGATTATATTGTTTCAATAATTTCAATTATATTGTTGGCTCCCACCCCTCTCTGCCCCTTCTGGTTTATGTTGTGTTTTATCCCTGCCTCCTCCAGTTTTAAAACAGCAGATAATAGCATTGGGAAAACCATGGCTAAACAGGTTCTGGTTCAGTACCAAGCTGTCCCAATACAGAAGTTCAATACTTTGTGATGTTTCTCATTAAAAAATAAATCAGGGGGAGATGTGGGGAAACTCCACTAATTAAGGTTAAAGTTCACCCTTGGCTAGACAGCCTCTGAGCTCAGTGCCATATGGAGGGCTCCCTTCATATGCAGGGCTTCTTCTCAGACCTTGTCTGGGGAATTCAAAACCTTCTACCTTCGGAATGTCACGTAGCCTTAGTTAGATTGCAGATTCTTTTCTCCTGATAAGAACTAGCTAGAACCTGAGCTTCCTGAAATGCTTCCCATGCTAATGAGGCATTTGAGTCCCTATGCTCTCAGCCAATAACCTTTGCCCATCCTGGATGTTCCTACCCTCAGCCCCCTAAATTATATAAGCCTTGAACCACCCTACATAAAGTTGGTATGACTCCCCGCAGCTGGTCCAGGAGTGATCATTCATATTCACAGAGCTCCGGAACCACCCACTCGTACCCTGACCCCCTTCCCTCCACTCACCCTTCCCCTGTTCACACTCTCTGCTCTCTGTTACACTTGTGGATCATATCAGCCGACGATCCCCGAGGACAAGGAGAGCCACAGTTATATGATAAATTGTTTTTGAAAACTGAAAATAGGGATTAGCAAGATGTCTCAGAAGGTCAAACCACTTGCTGCTCAAGCCATGTGCGTGTTATTCACTGGTATCACGAGGAGTTTCTAAGAATAGAATATTTACTGTATGATTTTCCCTTATAGGTTTTTAACATTAGAGGTAAACTGTTTCCTAAGTAAAACATAATTAAAGTAAAACATAACTAAGCATGGAGAATTAACACAGCCAGAGATCTGCTTTAGAGCTCTGTTGGAGACCATGGCGAGTATAATTAATAATAATGGTTTGAGGGTTTTGTTTAGTTAGTTTTTGTCTTCTTTTTGAGATAGGATCTCATGTAGCCCAGGCTAGTCTTGAACTCACTATGCAGGCAAGGATGATCTTGAATCTCTGGTCCTCTTGCCTCAGCCTCCAAAGTCCTGGAATTACAGGAGTGTACCACCGCATCCCACTTAATAACACTCTATTTTATAACTAGAACTCACTGAGAGATTTTAGATTTGGAAAGTATCTAAGATAATTAATATATTAATTAGCTTGATTTAGTCATTGCTCCTGCTCACATGTAACAGAGAAATCATGTGGTGTGGCATAATTACATACAGTTTTTATTTGTCAAGTTAAAAATGAGATGAAAGGAGTCTAATATAAGCCATCTGCCACCAGGACCCCTCACCCACCAACAGTGTCATTCGAGGATTCCTCTTACCTCCGCTGCTGAAAGGTCAGACAGCATCAGTGACCATCATCATCAGGTGATGAGAAGGCCGTTCTTGCTGAGAACCGGTTCCCAGCGTTAGCCGCAATGGCATGGCACAGCACGACACATTGTTTACTCTCTTGGAGAGAGAGCCTTTCTCTCTTTATGAACAAAGAAAGAAGTTAGAACTGTGCTCACACGTTAAAGTGTGAATCATAACTTTATGAGAAACATTAGGCAATTTACCCATCTATAAATGAGTTGTCAGTTAATTATGATATCTCAATTAAATAGAGTGTGACGTCATAAATGGTTTTACCGATGCATAGTAACATAGTGGGCTTCACTGCGATATTTCATCTGGAAGGGTGAAATTCTCTGGTGCTGTTTAACCCCTGGTTGCCCCCTTATGTGCACTTGTCCTATTCTCGAACAGCTTTGTACTGTCATAGCCTGTTTAGGCTCAGTGTTGTTTTTCCCCTCTGAGATTACTCATTAGATTTAAGGGGAGGTATTACTTCTCTTACGCTCCTCAATAACAGCTCTTCCAGGGTGAGATTTCCGTTTTGTGTTGGAATGCTGGTTAGTTCTTATCAGCTTTATACAAACTAGTCACCTGGGAAGAGAGAACTTCAGTTAAGAAATTGCCTCCATCAGATTGACTTGAAGGTATGTCTGTGGGACTTTGCCTTCATTGTTACATGATGGGGGAGGGCCCTGCCCATTTTGAGTGATGCCATCCCTAGGCAGGTGGCCCTGGACTATATAAGAAGCAGGCTAAGCAAGCCATGAGAAGCAAGCCAGTAAGCAACACTCCTCCATGGCCTCTGCATCAGCTCCTGCCTCCAGGTTCCTCTGCCTTGACTTTCCATCCTGGCTTCCTTCAGTGACAGACTATGACCTTTAAGCTGAGCTGAAATAAACATTTTCTCCCAAAATTGGTTTTGATCAGTGTTTATCTCAGCAAAAGAAACCAATTTAGGACAGTTAGTTCTTCAAGTTAGCCCTTTGTAAGTTGTTGGTTTTTGATTTTGTTTTTGTTTTGTGTTGTGTTGGTTTGTGTTGTTTGGGGATTCAGTGTCTTCACACTGATAATAGAAGTTCCTGTGTGTCCACTGCCGCAGGCACCTCTTGTCTATGGCCCTTCTGAAGCAAGCTGTTCCATTTCTTTGGAGAGAGGTCCTACCTATAGCTTAAACCTTTGGGCTTCAGGGTGGTCACTGAGCAGCAGCACTAGGACTGGAGACAGGGCGGTGTCAGCTCTCTGCCTCTGACACAGAATGCACAGCTCCTTTGAAGAGGAATCTTTCTTTTTCTTTTACAACCAAGTGCTATTTGCTTTTCTAAAGCAATGTATTTATTTACATGTGACTGTATACATGTGTGGGGATGGGGTTGGGAGAGATGAGACAAGGGGCACATGGGCTTATATGCATACAGAGACCTGAGAGGGCACTGAGTGTCCTCACCAATTTATCTCCACCTATTCCTTTCCAGCAGAGTCTCTCCCTGAACTGTAAGCTTCTGTCTTCTCTATTAGCCTGGAAGCCATCAAACCCTCTCTCTTACACCTGCGAGCTGGGGTCACAGCCCAAAGGGAGCACCCAGCTTGTTACATGGTGCGTGCTGGGGTTGAATTCCAGTCATTGTGGTTTTATAGCAAGCACCCTTTACCAACCTTAACTGTCTCCCCAGCCCACTATCTACTTTTTCTGCAAATAACAATTTAATGTGAGAACACACACAGACACACAGATGGATACATACATGGGCACACATAGACACATGTGCACAAGGACACACACACACACACCGACATACCACACAGACACACCACACACACACACACACTCACACACACACACACACACACACACACACACACTCTCTCTCTCTCTCTCTCACACACACACTCACACACACTGTATTAGTTACATTTCACCTCCCTGTGACCAGTTCACCTAAGGGCTCTCAGCACTTTCATAAGCCTCTGCTCCCGGAGAACTCCATCTGTTGGCAGCCTCTGCCTTCCTGTCTGATCTGACAGGCTGTTCCCGCAACCTCATGCTCAGCCCTGGCCCCGGGCTTTGTCTTTCCCAGTCTCCCATGCTCATGACGTTAGCAGGAAGTACTTCAGCAGTGCATCGTAAACCACCCTTCCTTGAACTGTACTTGAGCTTCCAGCTCCTGGACCCCAGCCCATGTGAAGGACTTGCTGGCACGGCTGTGTTGAGTTAAAAGGTGAAGTTCTCAGGTCCCTCTGCAGAGCCTCACCAGGCTCCGCTTGGTGCATCAAGTTTAAGGCAAATCAACCTTTAAAAAGAGAGAGAAGACACAAATTAAAGTTAAAGCAAAAACAAGATATTATAACAGACACCATTAAAATGCAGAAGCTTGGGGAATCTTTTGGAAATCTGTATTTGGATCCCTAGGCTATCGAATGGCTGGAACAAAATACAGGTGACAGCTGTCACTGGAGATAAGCACTTAATATGTGTGCAGTTAATATGTATTTAGAGCCAGGGATGGGATGCGGCACCTACAAGATAGAGGCAAGCAGATCTCTGTGAGTTCTAGGCCAATCTGGGCCACATAGTGAGACCCTGTCTCAAAAAATAAACAAAAAACAGAACAGAAAGCCAGGCAGGGTGGTGCATGCCTTCATTCCCAGCACTGGGGAGGCAAAGGCAGGCAGATCTCTGAGTTCAAAGCCAGCCTGGTCTACAGAGCAAGTTTCAGGACAGCCAGGGCTACACAGAGAAACCCTATCAAAAACAAACAAAACAAAGCAAAATAACAAAAAAAAAAAAACCAGAAATAATTGACACATGCTCTTGGCCACCACAGTCATGCATTTAAAATTCAAAGGAACATGTTTTGAACTTTAAAAAACAAGGATAAACATTTTTTATAGCAAACATTAATTATGTTACACAATAAAAGAACTGCCACATAACAAAACTTTTTCAGTAAAACAAAATTAGACTTAACAGTACAATTTTATATACTTAGAGCACACCCCTGAATATAAGAAAGTCAAATTTTGGAGGCTGGAGAGATGGCTCAGTAATTAAGAACACTGACTGCTCTTCCAGAGGTCCTGAGTTCAATTCCCAGCAGCCACATGGTGGCTCACAACCATCTGTAACGAGATCTGGCGCCCTCTTCTGGAGTGTCTGAAGACAGCTACAGTGTTCTCATATAAATAAAAATAAAGTCAAAATGTTAATGAACAACAGGCTAAAGTTAGTCAGAGAAAAATTAAAAAGATAATAGCCATGATTGACTGAATAGACTGAAAGAAAGAGGAGCTTATCTGGATTAAAAAAAATAGATTAATAACATGAAGATAAAGTGATTTGATTTAAAATTTACTGGTAGAATGATTAAGGAAAGCATATTAAAATGCATAACTGTTTTCTCCCTCACAAACCACCCTTTGGTGGCAGCAAAAGAAGTGAATGATGAATTTCTCCTTCTCACGAGTAGAGAGGAAGGAAGAAGGAGACAATAAGAAAGTGGAAGTGTGGCCACCTCTGCCCTCAGGGGGTGTGGGGGGGGGGGGGTCAAGCACCAGGGCTCTGCTTCTGCCCTCGGGGTGTTCAAGGAGGTGGTTCAGGAGTGGTTTTCAGTGTTCCAGTGCTTCTTCATTGAGGGAGAGGCAAAACGGCTCTTCTAGATGATATATGAAACAGCAGCTCTTTTTTAATGTATGTATGTATGTATGTATGTATGTATTATTCATTTATTAATTCCCTTTACATCCCAATCTCCTCCCCCCTACATCCTCCCCTCCCAGTCTGACCATTACCGGTCCCTCCCCCCATTACCCCATCCCCTTCTCCTTATAGAAGGGGAAGCCCCTTTGGGTACCACCCCACCAACATCAGCTCTATTGGGGGCGGGGTATAACAAAGTCTTTATAAACCTTGGGGAGTGGATTTTCAAGGAGAGCATACATTATTGGCTGGAACTAAGTTACTAGGAATGCTTTATTTGCATGAAGAGGGATTCCAGGTGCTTAAACATGTAATTTAACCAAGAGGCTATGTGACTTCCTCACAAAGGACTGAGACCAGGTTGTGGGGCTACTTGGCAAGCAGGCCAAGAACATGGAGGGAGCAATCCTTACTCTTGCCAGTCTCAAGATGAGATTTTGGTCTCAAGATAAGATTTTTCGGGGTTTGGATGCTTCCCGGCCTCACTCTTGTCCCAGGTCCCACATGGAAGAACAAAATGGACGGGAGAGTCCCGATGCCGCTATCAACCCCCACCCCCGCCCCCGGGGTTCTAAGAACAGCAGGTCTGGCCCTCAGCCTCCAGTAATTAGATATTATAACTCCCTCTCTGTTACTCCCACAAAGGGGGGGGGATAAAATAAAAAGTGTCTGAGGTAGGGTTCCAGAAGCAAAGTTGAACCTGGGAATTCACACTGACAACAGAAGTGGAAAGTCAACTCGGAGCGCTGAATCCTGAGGTACACCGTTTGTCTGCTGCCCTGCGTGTGCTTCCCGGTATGAACATGTGTCCTTACTCTGAGTAAAGACAGGAACATGTGTATTTTGGAGTCCCCCACTAGCTCCAGAGGGAAGAAGACGAATACCCTAGGGGACCATCAACCAGACCTTACGCACAACTTCATGCCTGGTAAGCCTTAGTCAAGATCCTACTTCCCAGATCTTAGCCAGGCCACCAAAGGCTCCACCTGAGCTGACACTTCAAAACAATAGGAAAAGGTAAGAAAAGCCAACTTCCTGTCTCTCTCTCTCTCTCTTTTTTTTTTAATCCATGCAACCAGTTTGTGCAACCAATATTCTTTATTTTTTTAAGATTTATTTATTTTATGTAAGTACACTGTAGCTATCTTCAGACACCCCAGAAGAGGGTATCAGATCTCATTACAGATGGTTGTGAGCCACCATGTGGTTGCTGGGATTTGAACTCAGGACCTCTGGAAGAGCAGTTAGGGCTCTTAACCACTGAGCCATCTCTCCAGTCTGCAACCAATATTCTTGGAGTGTCCGTCCTCTGGAGGATGGGCAACAGAGACTACACTCTTAGAGAAAGCTGATTCTCTCCCTCCGTACAGCTAACAACTGCCAGTGACTATTTGGTGGCACAGAGCTGAAGCCCAAGCGTTCAGAATGCTGAGGCTGGGAGATTGCCGTGAGTTGCAGAGCTGCCTGGAACATGGAACAATGCCCTGATGTTGGGAGAGGGGCGTGCATTGTTACAGTGTCTAATTACACATGACTGCTCACCTTTCTCACTGGAACCAAAAAGCATCCCCTTGTAGAAGACGGTTGAAGGCCAATCTAAAACCCATCTCCTCTCCAACATGGAACCATTGTCCTGGCTTTGGTCCTCAAATAACAAATGTTAAAGCAATTTTTAAAAAAGGAATCAATGTGAAATTGGAGGTGTTTGGTTGTGAGATTATAGTTGATTAGGTATTTTTTTTTACAATCTCTAAGTTGCCATATTCATTTTTACAATCAGTGATCAGTTTAGCACAGAACACAAAAAGAACAAGAGGTCTTGTCTGAAACATCTCCCTATGGGTCCAGAATACAAACTGAAACAGAGCATAAACCAGAAAGATCCTTCCAGAAGACTACAGAGCCAGTTCCCCAGGGCAAAGGGCCCTCCAGGCCCATGGCTTTAGAAGCCACTCAAGAAAAAGCCATGAGGAAGCTGGGCACTAATGAACCCTGATGCCCACAGCCCAGGGCCTGCTGTCCTATGTCAGTGGCCCCATCACATGTTCCCCATGGACCTGTAGCCAGGAGAGATGAGAGCATCTGGCACTAAGATTTGATTCAGAGTTACTGAAAACCAGAGTGGGTAGTTGTGTGAGCCTCACGCCTTAACAAAATCAGTTTCATGTATCCCCTGGGAAGGGGTCATCTAGGGCTGTCCAACACAGGCTCTGACTAAGATGAATGCCTTGTCTAATCAAGACAGCATGGTACATAGTTAAAAGAAATGGGCAGGTGTAGTTTCCAGGGCAGGGTCAGCTGTAAACTATCCTGTGATTGTGAACGTTACTTATAAAAACCATCTGTGGTTGCCTTTCTGGGCACAAGATCTCTCAGGCTGCCAGGCTAGAAGGGCGTGGAAAGAGAAGCCTACAGATCTTCCCGATTGTTTGATCTCTGGCTGGAGCCGTTATTAGTGTGCCCATGGTTTTAAGTGACAAGAGGCTTCCGGCCTTACCCAAGCTTTCAGTACCTCTAACTTCTTCAGATAGTTGAAGTATTTTTGTTTGTTTGCATTTTGGTTATGTGGACTTAAGGCCATCAAATGAAACATAGAAAAGTTGGCTTTGTGACTTCAAATTCATTTCGTTAAAAATTATACCCACGAGCAGCTGCCCAGCACAGTGAGACCTTTGTAGTTTTCATGATGAAAATCTGCTGTGGTTTCATCCAGCACATGACCTTATCTTCGCTGGAAACTACACCAAGACCAACGACGTGTTTTCCATTATCAGCATCAGCTCTGGACTCTGAAACAGTCACCTCGGCTTCTCCTTCAGACCTTTGTTCTCAAAGGACCCTTCAGCCAGGGGCCAGTCCGGACAGATAGCACAATGACATAGGAAACTTTGAGGAAAGTTCACTTAAGGGACTATTTGCAAAGGGGACAGCGTTCTGGAGACTGATGGGGGGGTTGTGTGTGGTGCACCCCAGAGCAGCAGAGGGATATTGCCTCAGCCTCTTCAACACAGAGGTCTGGCCAGGGAGAGGCTATGGGAGCTCTGAGGAGAGAGGAGAATCTCTGCCTCTTTATGTGGCTGCAGCATAGGAGCTGTGGGCTGTGTGCAGTCCAGGGAGAGCTCAGAGTGGACTCAATAGTCTGGCAGAGAGAGTATGAGGATAAATCCAACCTCCTGCCCAACCCCTGCCAGAGCTTCCAGTAGCCAACTCCAACCACAAAACTGCCCACCAATATGGATCCCAGGGCTGGGTGGAGAGTGAACCCGAAGTGGTGTCTTAGTCTCTCTTGTGTTATTATTACAGAATGCCCAATACTGGGTAACAAATAAAGAGAATCTGGCCTGTTGCTTTAGTTGCAACTTAGAGGACAGATAACCCCAGGCCTCTTACCACCCTGTGGGTCAAGTCGTGTACTCTGCATGCATGTTAGAGATGTATATACTTGTGAGTTAACCTGATGTATAAACTAGGAGGCCAGGATAGGAAGAACCGAATAAACATCTGTGTAACTGCACCACTGTTGGGTAGCAATTTCCTCCATATTGAAACTTTCTACCCTGGAGGGAGACTCCTAGAACTCAGGCAGTGCCTAAGCTGGCTCATGCAGACTCCAGAAGCAGGGCTAGAGAGGGCTCAACCATCAAGAGAATGTCCTGCTCGAATAGAGGACCCAAGTTTGGTTGCCAGCACGAGCACATTGGGCAACTCCCAACTACCTGTAACACCAGCTATTAGGGGATTCTCAGGACTCTGCAGGCACTGGCACTCGTGTGTGTGTGTGTGTGTGTGTGTGTGTGTGTGTGTGTCTGTGTGTGTGTGTGTGTGTGTACATGTATGTGTCTGTGTGTATGTCTATGTGTGTGTGTGTGAAGAACTCAGAAGTCTTCCAAGGTCCTGTCCTCTTCAAGGTGGCATAAACAAAAGACTGCTTAGGAGACAGCCTCTCCAACCTACCAAACCTCCTACACGTTGTACAGAGAGCCCCAGTGTTCCAGCTTTCTGGAGAATCACCCAAGACTTTACAGTCAATCGGCTGGCTTTGAGTCACCCAGGCTCCCAGGGGACTCTCTGGTTCACCAAGCTGCCCTTTGGCATTACTGTTGCTTTATTTTGTTGTCATTTCCTTCTTTTTTTTTTAAAGATTTATTTATTTATTATATGTAAGTACACTGTAGCTGTCTTCAGACACTCCAGAAGAGGGCACCAGATCTCGTTACAGATGGTTGTGAGCCACCATGTGGTTGCTGGGAATTGAACTCAGGACCTTTGGAAGAGCAGTCAGTGCTCTTAATCACTGAGCCATCTCTCCAGCCCCGTCATTTCCTTCTTCTCTGTATAGCCCTGGCTGTCCTGGAACTCACTCTGTAGACCAGGCTGGCCTCGAACTCAGATATCCGTCTGCCTCCGCCTCCCGAGTGCTGGGATTAAAGGCGTTAGCCACCACGCCCGGCTGAGAAGATGTTTCTTTATGTCTTCCCAGAAACAGTTCCTACACACACACACACCAGCCAAGATGATAACTCAGAAATAATGCATTCTAGGTAAAATAACAGCTTAGTAGCACACTCAGAAACTTGAACCAATGCAGAGAGTGGTCTCTTGGGAACCAAATGCGCAGTGATGGATGGCAACGGACCCCGTCAACTTCACCAACTGGTAGCCTCTCCTGCTGCTGATTTGCATGTTGTATCCTTACGATTAAATGGCATAAGTCTGCGGTGTGTGGCTTTTGATGATGAAGTGTGTGTCTTCCCAGTCTCCATCCGGGTACAGAGAACGTTCTTCTCACTGTGCGTATCCTGTGTTCTCCCCTGACATAGTCCAGAAGGACTCTGTTCAGATGGTTCAATGGCATCAGGGTACTTCACTATATTAATGGCACGGAGCCCAAAGAGGGGCAGTGTGTGGTCTCTTTGGAGTTTGCAGCTAGCATGTAGCACACTTGGAAATACTAAACTGAACCATTTTCGGGTGCCTCAGATAACTATCAGTTTTCAGAATATCTCCCAAAACAGGAGCAGGTCCTGCATCAGGTTCTGGCTGCTGAGCAGCCTCAGCTCTTGACCAAAGGACACCATAGCTGCCATGGCAAACCGAGGTAGGTTCTCTGAAAGAAGGAAGTCCCTGGGTGAAATACTGTAATAAGGCCATGCCACATGCCGCAGGAAACTACTTACCACAGAGAAGTGAACTCCTGCAACACCAGCAGCCTCTAGTCAATGCTGATTGACCTCAGGACATAACTGGATGTATGAACAGAGCTGCCCATTGTGAGCTGAATATCAGAGCCACCAAATCCCAAGGAGGCACCCTAGCGATCACTGGGAGAGCCTGGCTCTTTTGTCTCCACAACTTTTGGTTCTGCTTGACACCTTCAGGGCCAGGTATACAACCAGGGCTAGACTAAATCTAAAGCTACAGCTTCCACCTGCCATCCCAAGCTTCTCTTGACAAATGTGTGCACAACAGAGAAGTGACCATGCAACCCTGGTCATCACAGAGATGCTGTTGCTACATAACAATGCAATCATGGCTCAGGGTGTAGCAGGACTCCTTCTTGGTGATTCTATGCTTGGTGACAACTATTATGTGAAACTTCTGAAAGCCTATCCTGATAAAGGCACAATGACCTCAGAGATAAAGAGGTCTTTGTTATCCCGATGGATGGCAACCCAAACCAACAGAAGGGCCTGTCAAAGAGGAGGGACAGAAACAGTGCTAACAGAGAAAGATAAAGACTTCAGGATCAACTGTAACAGTACAGAATGCAGCTTGTCCCTATAAAGGTGTTTTGAGATAGTATTTGCATTTTAATTAGTAGATTTTGAAGCATGTTATCCCTTATAATATGGGTGGGCTTAAAGCAAGGGGTGCAGTTCAACAGAGTGGGTTCTCAAGGCTACAACTCGGAGACCCTATCTATGGACCTGGGGAGACGGCTCTGTGGTAAATTATCTGCTGTGCAAGCCTGAGGACTTGGTTGTGGCTTGTTCCTGAGGCCCGAAAGCCCACCCAGGAGCCAACTTTGATGTAATCACAGTAGAGTCTTTATTTACCAGCTTGGGCCTCTTTACCTCCGACCCTAACGAAGCAGGATGGTTTGATGAAAAAGCCTCGAACCCTCATTGGGACAAGATTTTATAGGAAATGGGAGTAAGCAAGTGGGTGTCTAGCCTAGTAAACATATAATTGAATGACTGTTGTAAGCCGACAGGTGGGTACTCTAAAGCAAAACCATGAACACTCACAAATGGTCTGAGAGTATATCTGAAACAGTCAGACTAATGTTTGACTGACTGTTGTTAGGAAGTAACTCTGGGGGATGGGCCAAGGACAAGCCATGGGGTCCTTTCTGGGACTTGGGTGTAGCTTGGGTTCAGCTGCAAGTCAAGTTCTTAAGCTTTTTTTTTTTTTTTTCCTTTTAAGATGGAGGCCAGTCCCAAGATGGAGTGTGTTTGGCCTTGCATTTCCCTGCTTCTCTGGTAACTAGAAGGCCCAATCATTGGACTTCCTGAAGCTCCTGGGCTTTGTTAGGGACTGGTAGTATTAACTAAGCCCATGAAAACAACCAGGAACAGGGCTGTGTTTCCATGACTCAGTTAACTCAGGCCTGGATGTATTGGTGACCTGAAAGGACCTGACCATCATATTTTAGAGGGGGTCACAGTTGTCATTGTCCAATCCTTGTGGTGTCCCTGGGGTTTGGGTAGGGCCCCCATCAGTGGGAGATAGAGGGGAGTCCTGAGGCTGAATTTTCTCCTGTTGGTCGGGGGTCATCTTTAACTATAAATGGGTGTTGTAGGTCTACAATGTAATCACATCGACCTTCAGAGCTGTGAGTGTGGTCAAGATGATAGCATAGGAACCTTTTCAACTAGGCTCTAATGGCCCCTGCTGGAGGGGGACCTGTTTCATAGAGAACACAGAAGTTTAGGCCAAATATGTTTATGAGATCCTTGGACATCTTTGAGATTGTCCAGCAACTGGCCATCCTCAAATTCAGTGATGACCTCGGCCTGTGTGTTAAGAATAATGGGAGCCGGGCAGTGGTGGCGCATGCCTGTAATGCCAGCACTTGGGAGGCAGAGGCAGGTGGATTTCTGAGTTTGAGGACAGCCTGTTCTACAGAGCGAGTTCCAGGACAGCCAGGACTACACAGAGGAACCCTGTATCCCGAACATGATTTCAAAAGGGGTGAGTCCCATCTGGTGAGGGAAGTTTCATACCCAGTAGACAGTGAAAAGAAAAGAGTTATTCAGTCATTGTCAGTCTCTTAGGTCAACTTAGTTAAAGTCTCTTTTGGAGTCTTGTTTATCTTTTTTACCTGTCCTGAGCTCTGGGGTCTGTACGTACAATACAGTTTTTTAATCAATCTCTAGAATACTGGCTGGTCCCTGACTTACCTGGTCTGACCCTATCATCTGAGAATACCTTGGCAGTATGTCCTTTAAGAGTTTCTTTGTCACTATCGATGTAGTTTGATGTTTGACGGGGAAAGCCTCAGTCCAACCTGGAAAGGTTTCTATAGACACCAGTAAATATTTATATCTACATTTTTCTGGTTTTATCTCTGTGACATCTCTCAGTAGGCTCTAGGCGTTGTGTCTCTGAATCTATCACCGGGGTTCTTTCTATTAGTCACCATGTTAGCTAACTGGTAGGCTTTATAGTTCTTGACCATCTCAGCTATCTTTGAGTTGGCATCTCTAATTCTTGATATTGGTATGTCATGTTTTCCAGATGCCCATGTTGGGAGAGCGGTGGATCTTCGGAAGTATGTGTAGTCTCATTTTCCTGCCACAATGAGTTATAATCTGTTGTTCTCCACCATCTGCATAACATTAGGACATAGGAGAATTCCTAGTCCAGATTATGTCCTCTTTTGTATGCTTAGGGTGGTCAGGGAGCATAGGATCCCCCAGATCCAGAGAAGTCAGGAGCAGGAGAGGTCTGATTTCTGGGCAGTGTGTCGGGCTGCTTTATCTGTTGTTATCCTCTGAAACTGGGTCCTTCCCTCTCTGGTATCCTGAGAAGTGAATGACGGCCAGCTTTTAGGACCCCAAAGAACCCTTAGTAGGGAGAGGATTTCCTTTTTATTTTTGATAGTCTTTCTTTCTGCTGTCAGAAGGCCTCTGTCTCTATAACTAGCCCCATGGACATGAGTCACACTGGCTCTCCACGTCTTTTGTCTTTTCTCAGTTCCAATGCTTTGGTTAGAGCTATCAGTTCAGCTTTCTGGGATGACCTTCTAGCTTCAAGTAAGTGGCTCTACCCATATGATCTCGGTGTTTGAGACCATTGCTGTCCCAGCATATCTCTGTCCGCCCAGAATGAAGCTGTTACCACTGGTGAACCATGTTACCTCTGCATCCATCAAGGGGCTATCCTGAAAATCTGGTTTGGCCCCATGGATGTGGGCCAAAATGTCTGAGTAGTCATGTAGGAGCCTGTCAAGGTCTGAGGCAGGGGACAGAGTAGCTAGGCTTATGGCAGCTGGGGCCTGAAAGGTTATCTTAGGGGGATTTAAGAGGAGAGACAGGTAATGAGTCATTCTGGCATTGGTGATGGTCAGGCTTTGGCCCAGTGACAGTTTGTCAGTATCCTTAACCAGGAGGACAATGAGTGTAATGATGTGCAAACAGGGGTGGGGTAGCATCTAGCAACGGGGTCTCAGATCTCTCATCCACAAAGAGATCGAAAGGTTTAGTCACTTCTGGCAATCCCAAAGCTGGTGTAGAAATTCCTCTCTGGGGCTGGTGAGATGGCTCAGTGGTTAAGATCGCCAACTGCTCTTCCAAAGGTCTCGAATTCAAATCCCAGCAACCACATGGTGGCTCACAACCATCTGTAACAAAATCTGATGCTCTCTTCTGGAGTGTCTGAAGACAGCTATAGTGTACTTACATATAATAAATAAATAGATAGATAGATAGATAGATAGATAGATAGATAGATAGATAGATAAATAAATAAATAAATAAAATATTAAAAAAAAAAGAAATTCCTCTCTGGCCTTGGAGAACCACCTCTGACTTTCTCTTAATATGTTTCTCCCAGGTTTAGGGAGGTTGCCTGTGGTTGGCAGAGGCTCCTGGCTCTCATCTAGGCATTTTTTTTTTTGGTTGGTTGGTTTCTGCTGTCACCAAGAGATGACTCATAAACTGTTGGACAGACTTTATCTTTAGGTTCTAGCAAGACAGAATATTTGGCTCTATGATCAACAAGGAAGCTGGTGGGTTTCCCCTCTATTTTTAGGGCTACCCTGGGCATCTTTTAAGGTGATGGTTTGAATAGGCTTTTTCTTCTTGGGGCATTATCTAGCCCAGTGACCCTCTTTCTTATAAAAAGCACATTGGTTCTTTCTCAAGTGGAGGCGTTTTATCTTTAGGGGCCCCCTTATCTCTTTTTCTGGAAGCCATCTGTTTCGGGCATCTCTTACAGACTTCTGATTCAGTCCAGCCGTGGCTGTCAACAGGATCTTTGTCAGGTCATAAGTCTGCTGCTTCCGCTCTTTAAACTGTCTTTTCTGTGTTTTTTCCCCCCCTAAGTAGGTTTGGCCTCTCATCTTGAGTTCAGATCCTCAGCACACACATAAAAATCTGGGTGTGGTGGTACCTAACTGGCCGCTGCAGATAGGCAGGTCCCTGGCACTCACCCGCCAGCGAAAGAGCTGGAATCAGTGAGAAAGGCTGCCTCAAAAAAACAAGGAGGAAGACACTCAGTGTTGATCTCTGGTCTCTACTTACGCAGGCTCGTGCACGCACACACTCAGACACACACACACACAGAGACATACAGAGACACACACAGACACATAGAGACACACAGACACATAGAGACACACACACACAGACACACATAGAGACACACAGACACAAACACACACACACACACACACACACACACACACACACACACACACACAAAATAAGCCCTGCTTTAATTTCCATCTGCTGCCCTGTGAGGTTCAGACTCATGACTACAGAATCCGCTCTCACCTGAATATCCAACCAGTTTGCTTGTCATCACTACAGATTTTGGACTTAGCTCCCAAAAGGTGTAAGACAGATCCTTAAAATAAATCTCTCTCATATATCTGTGTATTACATTTACATGTATACATACCTATAATGTACAGAGGATATAATTTATCCCGTTGGCTCTGCTTCTCTGGAGAATCCTAATAAGGATTTTATAAGGTTCTTTTTATGTTTTTATTAACACATTAATCATACATAATAATGGGCTTCATCATGACATTTTCATATGCATATATAATGAATTTTGATCACAGTTACCCCCATCTCTCTCTCTTCTGTTCCTATTCCTGCTGATATCTTCCAGTTTTGTAAGGGAAGAGGGACATTTTGGCCTACAAGGGTTTGTTGTTGTTGTTGTTTTATTTTTGAGATTATAATCACATGCATGTCTGTGCATGCACATATGCATGTGTGTGAATGCACATATTTGTGTGTGTGACCCAATGGGTTTCTTTGGGTTGCTTCCAGGAACATGAGTGCCTTACCGTTGAAGAAAACCTAAATACCTCTTCTTCTTCCAGCGACCATTAAGTATCTGATCCTGAGAAAGAGAGGGGGCCTTGCGAGTCCCTCGCCCATGACAGGATGTCCAAGGGCCTGATCCTGTTCAGGTCTTATATAGTTAGTTACAGCTATACATATACAAATGCATCCTGCTCTCTATAATGTTACTTGTCTGTATTTTCAGAGCTGACCACTTGGTATAGATAACCAACTGGTGTGCTCTTCCCTGGGGAAGACAGTCTGTCCCCTTCTCAGTCCTGCCCATCTCCTCAGTCTTCCCAGCAGCAGCCACAATCGTACCGTCTAGCTCTGCTGGGCAGCCAACAGCCCTGCCAATCGTCTTATTGTTTTGGGGGGCCTAGAAGGTAGCCTGCCCCTGACACTGTGGTTTTCATCTCAGAACCCGTAGCTTCTGGGGACAGCATTACCCGCCTATGCGTGGCATCTCCAATCTAGTTTCACGTCGGCGGATGGGATGTGTGTACATGTGGGTGGGTGCCTTCAGAGTCCAGAAGAGGGTGAGATCCCCAGGAGCTGGAGTTACAAGTTGCTGTGAGCTGCCTGACACTGGTGCTGGAAAGGGAATTCTTCAAGAGTGGCCAGTGTGCTTAACCCCTGAGCCATCTCTCTGCTACTAATTTTATCTTTTCATTAGCTTGCTAAGTGTCAGCTTTTCATGTACTCTTAGTTTGAGCCAAACGTATTATTGGGGTTCTGAAGAGAACAGAACTTATAAAATAAGTGTGTTTTTGTGTTTGTGTGTGTTTGTGTGTGTTTGTGTGTGTGTGTGTGTGTGTGTGTGTGTGTGTAGACATAGATGTATGATTTATTAGAGTGGCTTACAGACTGTGGTCCAACAAGAGCTGTCTACCAACGTAAGGTCCAAGAACTCAGTTCTTGGTGAATACGCAGGACTGAATGTCTCTGCTGGTTTGGGGCACACACTAGAATCTCAAAGACGTGGGCTCTGATGCCACTGAAGAAATGGGCTTGCCAGTGAGACTGAGGGCTAGCAGGCAAAGAGCAGAATCTTCCTTCTCCCACATCCTTTATGGCTGCCACTCGAAGGTGTGGCCCAGATTAAAGGTGGATTTCCCCAACTCAGAAGATCTAGATTAAAAGTGGGTCTTCACATTTCAAATGATTTTAGGGAAAAAAAAAAATCCCTCACTGGCGGCCCCAACCTCGGATTTTAGTTAACTCCAGATGTAGTCATTACCAGCAGGCCCAGCCATCACCCTGCAGCATCCCCATCCTTTCCTCCTCTGTCTGCCCCGCCCCCACCTAAACAATCCCATCCCCAGCATTCCACCTCCTTCTTTCATATCATACATCTTCGACTCCCTTCCTACTACCAGGAAACCCCTCCCCTCTCATGGACCCTGCTCTAGTTCCCTGGTCTATGTACACACTCGCTCCCACGTTAATGCACACACATAAAAACCCAAAGCCGGGATCTGCATATGCAAGACATGAACCATTAGCTTGCCATAGCTGGGTCACCTCACTTAACATAATGTTTTCCAATCCCATCTAATTTTCCCACAAAATTTGTACTTTATTTTTCATTACCACCAAGTAAATTCCATTGCGCATATGCACCTTGTTTTCTTTATCCGTTCAAAAGCTTTTCATTAAAAAGTGAAAAGGCAACTGAAAGGAACTTGGTATGGGGCATCAGTGGGGCAGACCCCTGCACAGGAGGAGGGCAGCTGGGGCCAGTGCTGTCCTACCAGGGTTGCCAACGATACTCACCAGAGCAGACATCTTGAGAAGACCTTCTTGTTCCCTTTGTTCTGTGTGTGTGTGTGTGTGTGTGTGTGTGTGTGTGTGTGTGTGTGTCTGTGTGTGTGCTGTGTCTGTGTGTGTCTGTGTGTGTGTGCTGTGTCTGTGTGTGTCTGTCTGTGTGTGTCTGTGTGTATGTGTCACTGTTTCTGTCTCTCTGCTTCTTTCTCTCTCCCTCTCTCCCCTTAACTTCCCTCCCTTTCTCCCTCCTTTCCACCTTTATTCGGTTACAGGAATATTCTCAACCAGCACACAGCAGACCAGAGCAGACAACCAACATTGGAAAGTAAATGTCCCTGAAGTAGCTTCATCATAATGGTTGAAGACTAGCGCATGAAGAGCCCAGTTTCATCACTTTCTCCCACAGTCCCCAGGTAACCAATGTAACCCCTCAGTTGCCCGCAGAGGTTAATTTCTCACCAACATGCACTGTGCTTTCTTTCTTCTTTCCTTCTGTTTCATTTCTTCCCTGCTCCAGGAATAGTTCTAGGAATCACATCACTGATAAAATACTTGTATTCAGATCTTTGTCTCAGGGATTGTTTCTGGGGTGGGGGTTAGGAGGGAACGACCAATCTAAAATAGGCCCAGGAATCTAACTATTTGTATTGTGGTTAAATAATGTGGTATTGTAAAGGCATCATCTAAAGCAATAAAAAAAATCGAGATGGAGTCCAGAAAGGGACCCACTGGCATATAAGCACTCGGATGTTCAGGGGAGGGGAAAGGACAACTATGCCATGAATTAAATCTGACTCCCATTTGTGGACTCAAAAACCAATTCCTGATCGTGAGCTGGTGAATAACAAAGCAGAACTCCCTGACGATGCACTAAGAAGATACCTGCATCACTTTTTAGGAAGTGGCAGGTCAGGCAGATTTCTTCTCCACACACAAAACAGCACGAAGCCAGCTCTCTGCCTCGCACGGTAGGGACTAATAAATTCCTGCCACAAAAGACATCCTGTCTATACAGCATGTGTGCATCTGTCCACTAGATGGCAGCAGAAGTCCTTGTTTATCGCCCATTATGACAAAAATGTGTCCAAGACAGCAACAAAAAAGGTCTGTAGTTGAAAGACCTAAAAGGGAAGGAGGAAAAACAAGATGTCCTATTAAATTTGAACTTTGGATAAAGAAGAAAAAGTACAAACATCCACACGTACACATGTAAACACACAGAAAAATAGTGAGGTATCTTTCACACTGGACTCCATGGCACAGACCTGTTATTCCAGTTTCTCAGGAGGCTGTGGCAGAAGGGATCAACCCTTGGTTCCCTGAGCAACCAAGAAAGCTCTCACCTCAAAATGATAGAAAAGTCTATGGGGCCATCAAGGTGGTTCTGTGAATAAAGCGCCTGAGCTAGGTCTGACAGCCTGAGTTCAATCCCTGGGACCCACAGAGTGGAAGGAGATGGCTCACCCTACAAGCTGGCCTTCGACCTCCTCACATACACAAACACATTCATGCGCACACTGTGCGAGCATAAGTGCATTCACACTAAATAAACAAAACGTAATCAAAGTTGTAAGTTTACACAAGAAGACTGGGGCTGGGGATACGGCTGAGGCACATGGCCCTACGTTTAATCAGAAAGGTGTTGTTGTTGTTGTTGTTGTTGTTGTTGTTGTTTACTGTTTACCTAGTATCCATATTTACTTGAGTATCCTCTATTTTATATGATTTTCTACTGAAGGGTACAAAAAAGTCACTCCATAATTGAGAGTTATTGTCTTGAAATAAAAGTTATTTGATGAATTGGACTATAAGAAAGATTTCTAGTCATCAAAAGGTGCCATCAAGTGGCAAGGGAAAGGCACAGAGTGGGCGCACTGTCTAAACCATGTGTGGAGGCAAGAGCTTTCTTTAACCCCAGCACTCAGGAGACAGAGGCAAGGGAAGCTCAGGCCAGCCAGGGCTACGTAGTGAGGGGGGGTGTATCACATGTATGTAGACACAGACCACAGCTGTCACCCGAAGACTTTATTCTGAGCCAAATATGAGTGGCCATAGCCGAGGAACCCAGAATTCAGATTGCCCTGAATAAACTATTCCACCATGGAAAATGCTTGCATGTTTCTATAGTCATAGAACAAGAGATAGTCGTGACTCAAGGTATTTACCAACACACTGGTGTAGACAGCAGATGGACAGGTTACAGCAAAGTGCAGAAAAATTTGCCATGGCATTCGGATGCTTTCTGATGCCATCCCGAGCACATGGCTGGTGTAAAGCTGTGGTCTACTACAAATCCACCCCCAGAGGTTTTGTCTGATAGTCAGAGGATGTCAGGTCAGATGCAGATGATGGGCAATGAGTGAGATGGAGATAACCCAGAATAATCTGCTCTGAATCTGCACTATTCCAACTCTTTTCTAAAGCTCTAATCAGCCTTTGTGGAATCTTAACACAGGTGTGGCTTTTTCCTTGGAACTTAGTCTACAAATAGGAACAAAGAACTCTCACATACACAACTTGTAAAGTATGCATTTCAATGATAAGCAAAGGTCAGATGGACAGGTGTGGACAGGCATGGCAGCACACACCTTTAATCCCAGCACTCAGGAAGCTGAAGAAGGGAGATCTCTGTAAATCCAGATAAAATTAGACAACTCTGGCTGGAGAGATGGCTCAGTGGTTAAGAGCACCGACTGCTCTTCCAGAGGTCCTGAGTTCAATTCCCAGAAACCACATGGTGGCTCACAACCATCTGCAATGGAGTCTGATGCCCTCTTCTGGTGTGTGTCTGAAGAGAGCAATGGTGTACTCATATAAAATAAATAAATAAATCTTTAAAAAAAATAAAATAAATAGTTGACAACTCAATAAAAGCAAAATCAAAAGACTTGAACAAAGAAATTAACAAAATAATACATGTTTAAGCTACTGTTAGTAATTAAATTACTAATAAACGTGCCGACCTTTGAACTGCATTAGTTACCAGGAGAACACAAAATAGGCCCCAAAGCAATAGCGTAATACACTCACAAGAATGGTTACAATTGAAAAGATGATAATTCCAGGGGGAGAAACAAGAACTCTTATCCACTGTTATAATAATTTACAACTTCAATATGCCCATATAAAAACATAGTCTAGTTATTATAATTATAAGCTATGTGCCTAGGTTGGGCAAATCTGGTGCTATATACTGACTTATTCCCCAGCTATGAGATCCTTTTTGACTTGTGGTTTCTCTTGGTCACTTGGTGCTGCTCTATCATGGCTTCCTCCTCCTCCTCCTCCTCTTCCTCCTCTTCCTCCTCCTTCCTCCTCCTCCTTCTCCTTCTCCTCTTCTTCTTCCTCTTCCTCCTCCTCTTCTGTCCTCTCTCTCTTCTCTTCTTGTCCTCTCCCTCACTCCCCCAAATCTCTCATCCCACCTTCCCCCTCCACTGCCCAAGCACAGGCTCTAGCCTTTATTGACCAGTTAGGATGGGGAGAAAGTTCACATGAGATCACCTGACTATGGGATTGACGGCTGATCCATTGTGGGCAATCCCTTTCGTGGAAACAGAATTAACATCAGAATACAAACAGCACCAGGGCAACCCACAACATTTCCCCCTTTTGCCCAATTAAAAAGGCTCTTTCTCTCAATATAAATTAGGCACAACTATAACAATTATGTAAATTATAAAGTATGAAATACATTTAACATGTAGTCCATCATATTTGTCAATTTAGATAAAGCATTCTACCATCTCTCCTAACTTAAAGAGTTTACAGTTCCGTGCCTGAATTATGCTGAGTTTAACTTGCATTGCCATCTGAAATCCATCCTTTCACATCTGGAACTTCTTCTTTAATGCTGAACAGTTTAGGTTCAATTATGAGACTATAACTAGTCTTCAACCCCGTCAGAGATCTGAGAAGAAATTAAATTAAATATTACCTGAATATGTAGGAAGCACAAAGACCAAACATATACAATTTGTAGAGACAGCTGGCTGCCTGCACAGTGCCTTAATTCCTTATGAAGGTGTGCAATGCTCGTATGTGTGGAATGCTCAGTTCCACACCTGAGAACACACCCAGATATCTGCACTGGGTGATGATAAACCATGAATAAGAGCAACACCAAGTTCTGCAGAACAACTCAAGGTCCATCAACAACACAATGAATAATTAAAACTGTGACAAGGACAAACAACAGGGACCAGCAACAAGCAGTAACCAGTCACAAAACAGGTGAATTTCTCAATCAAAATGTCAAGTATAACAAAGGATAGATTTTTGTTTATTTGTCTGTTTGTTTATTGTTTTGTTTGTTTCGTTTGGTTGGTTGGTTTGAGGCGTTTCTCTGTGTAGCTCTGGCTGTCCTGGGACTTGCTTTGTGGACTAGGCTGACCTCAAACTCAGAGATTCACCTGTCTCTGCCTCCTGAATGAGGTATTACAGGCATGTGCCACCACACCCAGCTTGCAGATTTTTTTTTAATTTATTCTTTTCTCATACAATACATCCCAACCACAGCCCCCTCCCTCCACTTCTCTTAGTTCCATTCACACCTCCTCTCAACCAAAGACAGCATAATACAACACAATAAGACTAGGCACATACCTCATACTAAAGCTGGACAAGGTAATCCAGTTGGAGGAAAAAAGGGTCCCAGGAGCAGGCAAAAGAGTCAGAGGTACCCCTTCTTCCACTGTTAGGAGTCCCACAGACACCCCAGCTAAACAACCATACAATGTAAGCAGAGGACCTAGCACAGACCCTGGGCAAGCTCTGTGATCTGTGCTTCAGTCTCTGATCCCTGCTCAGTTGATTCTGCAGGCCATGTTCTGGTGTCCTCTACCCCTCTGGCTCCTACAATCCTTCCACAGGGTTTCCCAAGCTCCCCCTAATACTTGTCTGTGGGTCTCTGCATCTATTTTCATCAGCTTCTGGAAGTAGCCTGTCTGTCTTGTGACAGTTAAATAGGCAGCCATCTATTAGTATAGCAGAATATCATTAGGAATCACTTTTTTTTGCTTTTTGTTTTGTTTTTTTGTTTTGGTGGTGGTGGTGGTAGTGGTTTGGTTTGGTTTGGTTTGGCTTCTGGTTGTTTAGTTTTTTGTTTTGTTTTGTTGGGTTTTTTTTTTGTTTGTTTGTTTTGTTTGATTGGTTGGTTGGTTGGTTTGGTTGGTTGGTTGGCTGGCTGGTTGGTTGGTTGGTTGGTTGGTTGGTTGATTGGTTGGTTGGTTCTATCCTAGGTCTCTGAGCCACGCACCTTCTGGCTCCTGGCCATCCACTATGTGTTGGGCATGGGCTCTCTCTTGTGGCTTGGACCAGACATTGCTTGGCTGCTCTCACCAACTCTGAGCCACCCTTGTTCCAGCAGGTAGGACAGCTGTGAGTGGAAGGTTTTGGGGCTGGGTTGGTATCTCACTGGGAGCCTTGCTATGTTACCAAAGATGGCCTGTACAGGCTCCGTATCCTCCATTGCTAGGAGTCCGCTCTAGGTTCACCCTCCCAGGTTCCAGGCAGTTCTTACTGCACTAGGTTTCCATATGGTCCCCTAAATGCCCCCATTCCAGGCTTCTCTCCCTTCAACCCTCCCCCACCATCTGATCCTTCCTGTTCCCATCCCCTCCCACCCCAAAATTGATTCTATTTCCTCTCCCCTGGAAGACCCAATTGTCTTCCCTAGAGCCCTCTGTATTACTTAGCCTCTCTGGGTCTGTGAATTGTAGCATGATTATCTTTTACTTTACAGTTAATATCCACTTAACAATGAGTACATACCATGTTTGGCTTTCTGTGTCTGGGTTGCCTTGCTCAGAATGATTTTTTTCTAATTCCATCCATTTGCCCTCCGATTTCATGATGTCATCTTTTCCTAACAGCTAAGTGATACTCCATTGTGTAAATGTACCACATTTTCTTTCATCGTTCATCCATTGAGGGACCTCTAGATTGTTTCCAGTTTCTGGCTGTTATGAATCAAGCCACTATGGACATAGTTGAGCAACTGTCCTTGTAGTAGGATGGAGCATCCTCTGGGTATATGTCCAAGAGTGGTTTAGCTGGGTCTTATGCTAGATCTGTTCGTAAAAGGGCAGATTTTTAAAGGTGACTTGCATCAGTTTACTTGCATAAACCTTCAGAAGCAGACAGACTAATCATATCATGATGAGATGGGTGAAGCAGAACCAGGAGGAGACACAGTTGGTGGGAGGATGCGGCCACACTGCTGCTGGTGCTCTGTTTCCTGGTAGGGAAGTGGTTACATGAGCAGACGCTGGGGGTTCAAGTCTTGGTGAGCGAAGACCAAAGAACACAACCGGGGTGGGGGTGGAGCAAGGATGGAGAGGTCAGGAGTTCACATCCTAAGTCATGTTTTCTCCAGAGGAAGCAGGGTGCTTTTATTGAGGAAACACTGACTGTGCATATTCAGTAGCAAGGCTTCTCAGCACTATAAAGCAGGTGAGTTCCTGGACACACTCAGCTCAAGGCCATAATCACAGGATCAAAAAACTGCAGGCATGAAACCCTGGCTTTTAAATACCTAATAAAAAATGGAAAAAAAAAAAAAAAAAAAAAAAAAAAGAAACCCTGGCTTAATACCATAATGAGCACGTTTACCCCATCCACCTAAAAAGAATGAGTGAGTGTGACTCCATGATTTGGACCAGGTCCCTGTAAGTTCCTCCAGTGTGTCTTAATTAAAACAAAAAGGCACCTTATAATCTTAGGAAAGGCTACCAGCCCTGACAAGGATAGGATATTGCTCCTAACAGGGCCTGTCTCACCTGGCCACTAACAATTATAGGAAGTGTGTGTGACATCTCTTAGTTTTATTAGCATTACACAGTATTTCTGTTATTGTTTTTGGTTTTCTTGTTTTTTGGGTTGGGTGGTTTTTTTTTTGTTTGTTTTGTTTTGTTTTGTTTTTTTATTTATTTTTTTTTTTGGAGGGGGGGGTTTCGAGGCAGGGTTTCTCTGTGTAGCCCTGGCTGTCCTGGAACTCACTCTGTAGACCAGGCTGGCCTCGAACTCAGAAATCCGCCTGCCTCTGCCTTCTGAGTGCTGAGATTAAAGGTGTGTGCCACCATGCCCGGCTTCCTCCAGGCACTTTTAATCACTAAATCTCTAACTAGGGCTAAACTCTGGCTCTTTGGTGCCTCTCTTTTGTCTTCACCAGACAATTCAGGTTGTTGTTGAGACAGGATCTCAGTATTTGTCCTTGGCTGTCCTGGAACTCACCAAGTAGAAGAAGCTGCCTTCAAATTCACAGAGTTCAGCCTGTCTCTACCTCCCTTAACCCTCAAGTGCTGGGATTAAAGATATGAGCCACCACCCTCTGGAAATTTTTATAAGACTCACTTTTGGTCTTCACAGCCTTTTGGACTATGTTGATCAATCACAAAGGAAGTTTTTTTTCTTAATTACCTAGAAATGTTTCATTTGTTGAATTTACCCTGTGACTGTTG